>NW_007726349.1:46610-76544 GCF_000696425.1 Galeopterus variegatus | reverse complement strand
ACTTCTGCCCCAGCCCAGTCCCAGGTGAGCCACGGAGAGTGGCAGTCATACAGCCACGACTCCAACAGGCTGACCCACCCCAGGCCTGGGCTGCCTGAGCATGTCCACCTGTCCCCAGAGCCCCCCAGCCACTTTGCTTTTGGGGGCGACCATGTCATATAATCAACTCAAGGTGTTATTATGATGTGTACACAACTGAGGGCTCAAAAGACCTCAGCCTATGTCACCCTTATCTCTACTTAATGTGTGACTTGGGGTGAGTCACACCATCTCCTGGGCCTCAGTTTCCTCATCTATTCCATGAGCTAGTTGCATTCGAAGCTCAGTAAAAAATCATTTCAACAATAATATTCTTTATTCTATGAAGAAATCCTGGCCTTCCTAGAATCAGAACAGCTTTCCCTAAAGACCCACCAAGCAATTCCTGTTCCACCTGATCCAGATGACTTCATGAGGGGTTTCCGCTGTCCTCCTTAGAATGACAACTTCTTGAATGCCATTTTAGAGACCCTTAAAGAATTCTGCCTCGGGTGGGCCATAGCTGCAAAGTAGAGGTTTGTAAACACTCATCCTTTCTTCCTCTGTCGCCTCCCTCCTTCCTCCCTTCCTTCCTTCCTTCCTTCCCTTCTTCCTTCCTTCCTTCCTTCCTTGAAACGTAGTTGATTGTACATATCTGTGAGATATAGAGTTGAACATCATTACCTGTGTGCAATATGTGATGCTCAAACCAGGATAATTAGTATATTCAACATTATACAATGTGATTGTTTTTCATCTCTTTGTACAATAGCAGCTTCCCAGAATAGTTCTCCTAACCCTCCCTCTTTTCTCCTTCCTCAACTTAGCCTGGTCCTCTCCTCTTTCTGCCTCATTGCAAGAGAATTAAAGCTTCTATGCAAGGCATACGACACCTGGATGTATATGGCATTATCTTAATGCCATAGAAATAAGTCTCCTAACTCAGATATAATTTCTAAGCCAGGGGAATAATTGCCAAATACACTTTCTATTTGTTCAGCTTCAATCTAATTCAAGTTATCAAACATTTATCGAACATCTTCTCTGTGCCAGGCACCGAGGAATACCACACTGCTGAATCATCATCCTTGGTCTCAGTATGCCCATGGCATAGTGGGGAGTGGGGAGTGAGTGACAGTTAGTGGGCAGGGGTTAGGAGTACCACTCTGCACAGGTAAAGATGGGTGGTCAGGGAAAACTACCAAAGAATGAAGACAGCTTTAAAAGAAAAATAGTTTAGCAGGCAGAAGAGGTGAGACTGGCATTCTCCAGATGGAGGAATGTCCTGAGCAGAGACAAGAGAATGCAGAAGAAGTTGGAAAAACCCATATGTTATGGACTGAATTGTGTCTCCTGAAAATTCATAGCTTGCAGCTCTAACCCCAGTGTGACTGTATTTGGAGAAGGGGCCTGGAAGGAGGTAATTAAGGTTAAATGAGGTGAGGCCCTAGTGGTGGGGCCCTAATCCAATCTGGCTGGTGTCCTCATAAGAAAAGGAAGAGACACCAGCGATGACCTTGCACAGAGAAAAGACCCTGTGAGGACACACCCAAAAAGTGGTTGTCGGCAAGCCAAGGAGAGAAGCCTCAGAAGAAATCAACTGGCCGACACATTAATCTTAGACTTCCAGCTTCCAGAACGGCAAGAAAACAAATTTCTTCTGTGGTTTGAGCCCCCCAGTCTGTGGTTTTTTTGTTATGGTAGCCCTAGCAGACTAATATACCACGAAATAAGTAAAAGCCATTTACAGAGCTTATTTCAATGAAGGGAAGGAGTGAAGGGTGAATAAAGCAAGAACACCAATTGGTACATTGGTCTTTATGGATTTGTGTTGTGAAATTGAGTCTGGCTCTTAGTGAAGGTGATTCTTACAGGCTTCTTTATCCTGACATTTATCTTTTGTAGCATTTCTTTTAGAAGTTGGACTTTTGCGGGGGAAAAGCATCAGTTAGAATTCACTGTCCATGCCAAGGGAAAAAACCCAAAAAAAACAATGATTAAATTTCAGAGAAAGGAATCTTCACAGCACCTTTGTCTTTACCTCTATTTTATAAATCACATTTCACAGAGTGGATTTTTTTTTTTTTTTTTGCCCAGAATTCCTTCCTTTGGAAACTATCCCATTTCACAGTAGCCCTGTTCAGTCCACACAACTTAAGATGGTATAAACCCCTCTCTCCTCCCTCACAGGCAATGGCGGTATGTTGTGTCCCTGGCCACCATGATGGGTTCACAGATACATGGACAGTTCAGGCCACCAATCAAAGTCCTCTGTAGGATGTATGCTATAGTTCTCAGAAAAGACAATGCCTCTCTCAGATTTTAAGGCCATTTTCTGCTGTATGGAGAAGCCAACATAAAAAAAAAAGAAGACACAGAGAAAGAGAGTCAAAAGATGGAAGGGAGTCTGTGATAAGACTGTGCTACACGTCTCTATATCCACCCATCCGACCAGACACATACACAGGCCTTCATATACGTGTACAAATATCTGTTTCTGTGTAGAGTATGTGTCTGTGTTTGCTAATTGTTAAAGCTGGTCAGTCTAAAGATCACAGGAAATACTTCTCAGATCTTTTTTCCTCTGGCTCTCAGCAGGTTGATGCACTACAATAAGTTTAAACACAAATGACCCCTCGGCCTTCCTCCTTCCCCACCATGCCCATGCCAGACATTTCTAATCAACCCCAGCAACATCGCCCATGGAGCCCCTCTCCCATTTTTTCCAACACAGTGCTTGAAGTAGCCACTACTAATCAATAAGATTTGTTCCTCTAGATGAAACCCTTTCCCCCTCCCCGCATTATTCTATTCTTCCATGAGAGCTACTGGATGATCTTCCTGACAGTCAGCAAGCAGTTCCAAATCAATGGGTGGCCTTCTTAAAAAAAAAAGACACGGGACAGATAAAGGTGAGAGTTCGTTTCCACCACCTGGCTTCCCACTGAGAAAGCACATTTGTGTTTTTTATTGTTGTCTACTTTCTTTCAAACTCCAGAAAAAACAAAATGAGAAAATGTAACAAGGCAAACAGCTAAGGAAGAAAATGACCCTATTAAATATTTATGAATAGGTCCCAGGAAACTGAGGCTCAGGGAAGTAACATAGCTTGCTAAAGATGACAATGAAAGCAGAATTCAGGTCCTGTTCTGTCTTGCTCTAGAAACAATTTTTGTTCCACAAAAGGCAGGCATCATCTCACCGTAAGGAGAAGCAACAAGAATCTGGATCTACGCACGTTACTGGAGAATTCCTCTCATCTCACGTTTCCTCCCGCTTTATCTGAGTGCGTTCCTACATCCTTCCCAAGAACATATGTTTCCAGCTGATTGAAATAAGACCATTTGAAGACAGGAGCTCCATCCTCCCATCTGTTTCTTCTCTCAGGGAACTGGTGAGAGCCATTAAGATTCAAAAGGCTCAGGTTTCAAACTTGCACTCTGGTGTCTTTCTAATCTTATCTTTTAAAACCTGTTTGATTGTACCCCACCAATGGGAAGGATGACCTTACTTCAAAATAAAGGTGACAAATAGAAAAATAAGAGGAATCTGCGATTCAACATTTTGACAGATTCCTGAAGGGCAATCAAAGAGCTGGTGTACAGTCACAAACTCTGTCCTTCACAAGGAGAGTTACAACCATGCCAGTGGCTTATTGAATCTTTATCATGTGCCAGGCAAAGTGCTAAGAGTTCAACAGACCTTATCTCATTAAATCCTCTTAACTATTCTCTAAATGAGCACTGACCTTATTCTCTCAGTTATAGATGAGGAACCTGAGGCAAAAAAAAAAAA
This sequence comes from Galeopterus variegatus, assembly GCF_000696425.1. Lineage (NCBI taxonomy): Eukaryota > Metazoa > Chordata > Mammalia > Dermoptera > Cynocephalidae > Galeopterus > Galeopterus variegatus. Next base: position 72,731 of record NW_007726349.1, on the reverse strand, counting down.
AAAAAAAAAAGAAAAGAGGTGAAGTCATTTGCTCAAGGCAACACAGATAGGAAGTGGTAGGGCTAGAATTCAAATAACTCAGTAACCCAAACCCAGAGAGTAACTTTTAATATTTTTGGAGACCAAGTTTCAAATGCAAGCAGTTTATAAGGAGGAAGGGTCTCAAAAAACACCAGTAGGGGGTGGGAGAAGTAAAACAGGGAGTGGAAGGCCAGCTACACAAAGACTATTACCAAGCCGGAAAACTCAGGGAATAAGTGTAGAACTTGTGCGTTATGGCACGGATAAGCAATGTAGGGCCGGTACAAGGACAGTTAGCCAGATCTGGCCCACTGACTGCTTTCATAAATAAAGTTTTATTGGAAGGCAGCCACGCCTATATGTTATTGTCTATGGCTGTATTTGTGCTACAATGGCACAAAACAGTTGAGTAGTTGCCACAGAGACCATACGGCCCTAAAATCCTAAAATATTAATTATAGCTGGTCTTTTACTGAAAAACTCTTGCCAAACTGTAATCTCGAGTTATCTCATCAGAGAGGCAAGGAAAGCTGGGGTAATTATACACTAAATCCCAAGTTGCCCATTGAAGGTTGCTACGGGAAGGATGTTCTAATTTCCTGGCACTTCCAACGTGACATCTGTGTGGACACAGTGGGCTCCAGAGGCTCCAGAAAGACCTCAGGCCAAAAGACACATGCAGAAATCAGCCAGACTACCTCGACATGATAAATCACCCTCCCCCTTTACCCCCACCCATGGGGCTGGGTGGGCAAAAGTGAACTTTAAAGTTACAACCTAGTGGCCCATGAGCAACAGATTTGCTTTGTTTAACCACGCAGTATTTTCCAAAAATATAAATTAGTAGGAGATGTTCCATCTTAAAAATGGAATTATCCAGCTTTTCTTTAAACATCAGAAAATCTTGCACCATCAGGCCTACATTTTATATGGCCCTCTAGGAATCGCAAATGTTGTCCAGATCAGCAATTGGCCAGCTGTGACTGGTTATATTAACTCTCTGGCCCTAGGTAAGCCTCTGAGTTTGAGACCCCTGGTATACACATTATCACCGTCATACCAGGTGAAGAGAGGTTCCATGACTTGCCCAAGGACATGTGACAATAAAGTGGCTAAGCTGGAACTTTGCTGCCAATTTGCTTTCCTAAGCAGTCTGAGGTCACAACCCTTTCTTCCCCACACTCTCATCCCTGTGTATGACACCAGCAGCTCTGCGTGACCCCAGCAAAGGAATTTCAGGTGCAGAGCTAGCCTCTGCTCTGTCTTCACAAAGCCTGAATAATGCATTAGAACACGAGATGCAGAATGTTAAGATAAGAATAAGTGCTGCTAAAAGTCATGACCCTTTTCACCCAGGAGGAGCAGAGAGTACTCAGTATAGCAGTCAGCAGCTTCTCAGCCCACCTTCATTCTTACAGACAGAATAGCTGAGAGCTGCACATTCATACCCACCCAGGAATCAGCCATCACCAATCAATGGGGGTTGCTAATTGGATTCTGACAGATCATATCCAAAACCCTCTATTGCTCAGGTTCTTTTCTAGTTTGCATGGATGAGATAATCTCCTACAAGGGGAACTATGGCAACAGGGGTTTATCCAGGTACTTCAAAAAGTTCATGGAAATATAGAATTAAAGGACAATATGAATCTTTACATGAGCTTTTAAATGTACCCTTATATAAAGGTATAGCACCATGAAATAAGTCTGGTTTCCTATGCTTTCAAGAATGGGATGTATAGCCAGACCCCTAGAAAAACTGGACAGTGGCCCAAACTGCAACTGGAGATCTAGGAGATTCAGTCTTTGAATGTACACATTTCCTAAAAGAAGATCTCCAAAACATACCAGTACCCAACAACCTGTTGCTACCACTATGGTCCAGGCCATTGTCACCTGTAAGGAGGTAAGGGAAGCAGAGTAAGGCAGAGAAGTGGCCGTGAGGGTGCGATCTCAAGGAGAGCTTAGCCTTGGCCTGATCCGTAGGTCTGCAGAGTCAAATGCTCTGTAGAGTTGTCCCACCTTGTCAAAAGGTGCTCTTCTTTTTGTAACTGGATGAGTCATTGACTGACAGCTGCCTCTTGGAAGTGTTATGTAATCTCTTGGGAAAGCAGTTCCCATTTGGCCAAGGGTGGTTCTGTGGAGAGGAGATAGCTGGTAGCCCTAAACAACCAACAAGCACAGCAGGTTGAGGATGGGTGCCCCAGCTCAAGGGGATCTGGTGTGGACACGCACAGCATCTAGCACAAAGGCATGCCGGGCTCTAACTCCCGGCTTCCTCAGTTGGACCTTGGGTAAAAAGTATTTCGGGGAATCTAGTTTGCTTTATTCAAAAATGAAACATCTCACAGAGGTGCATGGTGATGCTGAACCTCCAACTTGAGTCCTGACAGTAACCAGAGCTGTGTGCTTTGGCGTGCTTCAGATCATTAATGTTACACTGTACTCACCTAGAAAAACTGTCCTCAAAACCTATTCAGTTGGCCGTCTTCCCTGAGAATGACTTGGAAACAATACATAATAACCATTTTTATTTCTTTTCCCTGCTTGTGAGTATCTCTTAAGAGGGTATCTAATTGGCCAACAGTCCAAAGAGATTCTCCAGTGACAAGCTTCATACCATTCAGACACCATCTCATCCTTCTCTTTATCCCACCAACTCTGCCCTAGCAACTCCCCTTTCACTCAAAAGTCCACTATATCTCGATTACCAAATAGCCTTGGTCTATTATTGTCATCCTGATGCTTCCCCAGCAACATGCCATAACTGATGGTCTCACTCAGAGGCTTCATCTTCCAGAAGATGGAGATGTTGTCAGCCTACTTATAATCTGTTAGACCCTTCTCTACTCAGTGAGCATGTGTTCATCAGCCTTTTACCTCCCGGTACAGTTACTACTTTTTTCGGATCTGCCAGACTGACTCCAATTTCTCTATGTCTATCCATCCTTCCGTACAATCAGTTTATCTCTAGGACAGATGTGCTTTATAAACAAACCCATTCTTATAACCTGTGACTGGCATGGGGTTGCACAAGGCAGGTAACTGAGCAGATTGGGAGAGTCCCTGTTGGATTTTCAGGTCTATTGAGGGACAGGTGCATGGTCCTCCTATTGAGAAGGAAGAATGGATCAAAGGTTTACAGCAGCTCTATGTTGTATTAGAGGATTTTCATGCATATTTAAAATGAACGATTTCCTAATTATGCAAATGAGAAAAATGAGATCCCCTGGGACTTGTTTTCTTAATGGAAACCACACAAATTTAGAAACAAACAAATAAAAGTAAAGTTCATTTGAACCCAGTTCTATCTGGCTCCATAACCTGGGAGTTTCTCACACTCTCTCACATAATGGTAGACCCACTTATCAGACACCTGCAGCAGCCACTATGATTAACAGCTAAGTCTTGCATATTACATAATTGTTAGAGGAGAGACTTTTGAATGTTATTGCCACAGAAAAATGATAAATGCATGAGATAATTGATACATTAACTACTCTAACCCGATTTTTATACAACATTTGTATAAAAATATCACATTGTACTCCATAAGTATGTATAATTATAATGTGTCAATTAAAATTTGGGGACTCCATGTTCCAACCTCTCTCACTGCCAGATGTAACCTATCTGTACCTTTTTAAAAAAAATGCTATGTATGGTGTAAATTATGAAACTTTACATATTACCCATGCCACTTTTACTGTCTCATTTAAACCAGAGTTTTGATTAAATAATATATTTATGGAGTGGAATTCAGTATAGATAGTAAATTAGCAGGAGCCTTGACGTTTATCTTCTACCATTTACATGATATTCTCTTAGTGAAAAACACTTTAAATGTGGTTTAAATTCTATGCAAATCAGAGCACATTCATTAACCTAGATAAAGATAGACATTTTATATATGTGTGTGTGTGTGTGTGTGTGTGTGTGTGTGTGTGTGTGTGTATGCGTGCATATGTAAGTATGTATGTATGTATAATGGAAGCTAACTAAAACTTTGGACCAAGTTATACATTTGTGACTCTAGGTAATTTATTTAGTTGTCATTTCAAGCAAAATTGGCCCAACATAACAATTCAAGTTACACTCTTGTCTGGGATATTTATTTAAGAAATGAGAAAAAGAAAACCCATGGTTTTCAAACATGAAATTTTAAAACTTAATTGTTAAACTAGGTTTGGCCGGTTAGCTCAATTGGTTAAAGCATGGTCAAGAGTTCAGATCCCTGTATCTGCCAGCGACAAAAATAAACAAACAAACAGATAGATAGATAAACAAACAAACAAACAAATAAATATTATTGAAATATATTTATCTCCCATGAAAAGTGTTATGTCAGTCGTTAGGAGGCCTAAGTTCTAATTTCAGCTATGTCATTAACTAATGATGTGACCTTGGTAGGTTGCTAAATTTTTCCGGTCACAGTTTCTTCAGAAGTAAAATGACAGGACAAAGACAAAATCCATTCTAGCATTAATGTTCCAGAGCTCATCGCATGTTAAGGTAAATCTCTAAGAAGAGTCACTACAAGAATAGGTTTAGTGCATTCCTGGACAAAATCTCCCTTCCACACTTCCTGTCCTTCAACCCAGAATGCCAAGCTCTAAACAACCGCACTGAATATCCCATACATAACCAGGGGAAAAATAGAAAGAAAAAGATATAAACCTTGATTGAGTGCCTGATAATGCTAGAATGTTAGGTAGGCATTTATTCTATTTAATCCTTACAGTATATCCCCATATTATGGATAAGGCTCAGAGATTTTAGGTTCCACCAGCACTAACAATAATGTTAATAAGAGCAGCAAAAGTAGCAATAGTCACAGTCATACAGTTACAATTTCTGACCCCTTACTATTTTTCAGGCACTCCTTTGAGGGCTTTGTTCACGTAACCCTCCTTACAACACTATGCTTTGCATTCAGTGATCATTTCTACCTTTTTTACAAAGACACCAAAGGATAGAAAGGTTGAAGATTTGCCTAGGAATCTGTGTGGCTCTGGTTCAGGCATTTTCTAATGCAGAATATGAGAGAACCATATGTTCTTCCCACGGTTTGTGTATTACTATCTCTCTCCTCAGATTCTTCCTGGGTACATACGCAATAAATTAAATAAAACAAGGTATCAAGCTTGATGTTGATAGTATAGAGCTCAGGGGAAGACAGAGTACTATAAAATAGTCTGAAAAGATAGACTCCAGGATAGAAACTAGGTAGGAATAGGTCACTGGATATTTTATGGGTAAAGCATGTTTCCAAACTCAACAACTGCATATAGTGAATGTCAGATAATAAAAAAAAATTAATAATTATTACAAGGATGACTTAGGTATAGTGCTTTGAATTTTTTTTATAGAAAGCCATTATATGCACATCATTTCATTCAATGGAGAGAGAACACATTTGTTCCATCCTGCAGCCTAATTCTAATTGATTATTCATGGAGCAGTGTGGTAGGAAGGACTAACCTACTGTCAAAGCTACAAACAGGCTTGATAAGAAGGTGAAATAATCTGTTAGTGATGTCTGCCATGGATACAGAAAAGCTTGCAAGAGTCACGTGTTTGTAAACCTTCCCTTGGAAGTTTACATTGATTCAGTGGGAGATGTAGACTGTGTGCCACTAGTCCCATTTTACTGTGTTGCAAAACTGAAGTTCAAAGAGATAAAATGCCTTGGCCACAGAGTTAGTAAAAAAAAAAAAAAAAAATAGATGACATGGCTGCTCGAGTTATTCACCTAACACTTGTTCTACTGTCTTGTGATTCCAGATTATGGAAGAACATTCCATTCAACCTGCAAATAACTTTAAGAGGACACTGCAGGGAGTTTTACATTTTCTGTGGAAGTTTCAGTCTTCAAAGAGTACAACCTGGATGTGAAGAGTGGTTGATTGTGCAGTCTTAATAGGTCTGCCATAGCCTGAGAAACTGAATTAGAAGAAGGCAACTATGAATAGTACAGTCACCAATAATATATAAAAATGCAAAGGCCACAGCTATATCTACATCAGCTCAGAATCTGTCATAATTAAATTCTATGGAAGGATAGCATGTGCTTGGGATTATTTCCAGTAATTTCACACTCTGGAGTTGAGGACAAACTCAACCATTCTAAGATCAGGTAAATATCTGCAAAGAAATATCCCAAACAATTCCAGATAAGCTTTTCTACTGCCACAATCTTGAGAGTAGGCTCACTTAGCATTTTCGTGATATATTTGTACCACCAGGTAGACTTCCCTGCAGGTATTACTAATACAGGTATTTGCAACCTACCTGAGATTTACAGGACAATGAGTTAATCCTGGTAGGAAATTCATTATGCTTTTTACACCTTCTACTAGACAAATCTGTTGACTAGATATTTCTTCAAGAAATCTCCACATTAGAATCCTTATCTTTTAGAAATACACATTAAAATATTGACAAAGAAAATGATCTGCTTCAAAAGAATCCAGTGTGTGTAGGGGGGGGGAGGGGGATGAGGAAGTGAAGGTAGAAAGGAACCAAGATTGGCCATGAATTGGCAATTGTTGAGTTTAGGTGATAGGATAGATGAGTATCCATTACACTATTCTCTCTAATTTTTTTATAGTCACATTTGAAATTGTCCAAAACAAAAAGTAAGGAAGAATATCATTTCTTTTTTAAATTTCAAAAATATCAACATTTTAGATAACATTTAAAAGGTAAGATTATCCACTGGTGGATCTCAAAAATTTCAGAGAACAGCTTAAAATCAACTCTTTTCAGGCATTATTAGCTTTAAAGAGACAACATTTTTGTTTGTATTACATTATTAATATAGCATGAAGTTAAGAATTTAGAATTTCCAGATTCATACCCTATCTCTGTGTCAGTTTTTTTAAAATATGCTTCTGTGTATATTTTATATGCATGTCAAGTACTTAGATTACAGAATACAGAAAACAATTAAGCATTAAAACTTGTAGCCCTTACCATTATCCCTAGAGCATTTTGTGTTGCCGGATTCATAGTAGAGAGTAAATTAGTCAATGTCAGATAAAAGAAGAAGATAATAATAATAGGAGGGACTCTAATAAAAAGTATTCGATTAGGTGTTATCTAAATTTCACAAAGTCACCAAAAGATTTTTGTTTGTTTGTGTTTGTGCCTATGCTCGAGAGTTGGTTCAACAACTTGGTAATTAAAACAAATATCTTGCATTTCCAACAAACTTAGTAGCATAAAATGGAAGGCAATTACTCAACTCTGATTTAGGTTTAATATGCAGCATGCCTTAATTTATTCTAATTTAACATTCAAAAGAATATCCTTAAGGTAATATGCTTCCACAGCTCGCAAGGACGGCAACACACCAAATTAAGGCCAGCATTCATCAAGTGCACAGGAGCTGAACCCCCACAGCAGAAAGCAAACCTCAGATCTAAGGAAATGCCAGGAGTCAGCCTGATGCAGGCAAGACACCCTTGTGCATTGAGAAGATACCCTCTTGCCTTTATCCAAACTTAGCTCATTAACCCCAGATATGCATTCAGGGCCTGAGTGTAAGCAAAGCAGACATATTTACACACCGGTGCAGATTGGTCCCCAGTCACACAAACCCAAGGGTTCCATTAGCAACTGATGTACAGGATAACATCCCTCCTAAGATTTAGACCAGGGATATCCTGGCCCAGAGGATCCTGCAAACTCTATGGCATGGAGACAAGAGCACTCTCTTCTTTCCAGCTTGTCTAACCTCTATCAGGCATTTTTCCATTCTTATTAAAGCAAGGAGGATGTCTCACTTAGCTGCCACTTTGATTCTCAAAGCTGCTAATCCCCTTTGAGTAAGGCCAGTCAAATTTGGGAATAAGATGTCAGCAAAGTGTGTGTGTGTGTTTGTGTGTGTGTGCACACGTACATGCACACGGGGGATAAACTATGCTTTCTGAATATTCAAGGATGACAGATGATTATATCAATTGCAAATCTTATTGAATGCATGTGTTATCTATTGCTTTGAAACAAAATACCCCAAAACTTAATGGCTTAAGACAACAATAATCATTTAATATCTCATGAGAAAATTGACAGAAGGAGGGAGGGAGATTGAGAGAGAGAGATAATCTCCTTATATCTCTTTCCCATAATCTAGTCTTGGAAGTCACACAGCTTCTGCCACATTCTATGCATGGGAAGAGAGATTAGGCTCCACCTATGAAAGTGGGAAAGTTTCAAGGACTTTGCAAACACAGTTTAAAGCCACCACTGTGAACAAATGTTACACACACACACACACACACACACACACACACACACACAGAAGGGTACTTCAGCAAGTTCGTGGAAAAATGGAATTAAAAAATAACACCAGTCTTTCCATGATCTTTTTGGAGTACCCTCGTATATATACTTATATTGTGTGCCAGGAACTATGCCAGGTATATTACTTCTGCTCTTATTCTGACCACAAATCTTTGAACTAGATATTATTATTATTATCCCACTTTGATCTTTGATAATGACAAGATTGGGCAAGGCAAGTATATTGCTCAAAGTCACTGAATTAGGTCACTAACCCAATGGCTGTGCTGAGATGCTTATATAGTCTAAATAAGTCTTAACTGTGACGCCCAAAGCACACACGCATTTCCCTCTGAGATCCATTGGCCTGAGCAAAGAGGAGGCAATTCTGGTGGTTCCCAAATCCCTACTCACTGCTTCTCATTTTAAAAATCCCAAGAGCAGCCACTCCAGTCCTGAATAAGGATTTGCTTTCACAATGACTCGAGGCACCACTCTTTAATTCTAGGCAATAATCCCCAAACCATGAAGTCCCAGGAGTTTACTGACACCTGGAGCTAGGTCCACGTGCACTGTTAGGAGCATTCATCTTACCAGGAGCCCAGGGGACGTCCTGTCTCATTGAGGATGGCAGAGGAGCATCAGCAATTGCCTCTGCAATGCCACTGTCAGATGCCTCCCTGGCAGCAGGTGTAGCCCAGGGTGCAAGCCTCGTCCCCTCCCTGACTAACCCAGCTGCGGGGCTGGGAGGAAGATCATTGAATCTAGTGATTGCTACTCTGGCTTTTCAGTAGTACCATGATGTTTTTCAGCATTCAAACACCAGTCTTTTTGTTGGTGCAGTAGCCTGTTGACAAGAAAACAATGAAATTACAATTATTTACCTCTTGAGACAAAGAAGTTTGGATCTAAAAAGTAAAAATTTTGGATCTAAAAATTAAATGATCATTTGGAAAGTGTTCTGACCACACTTCTTCCCCACCCCATTTTAAATACTTCCAAGATATTTGTTTAAATTTAATTTTCCAATTTGCAAGTGAGTTTAATATATTTTTCTGTGTTTATTAGCCACTTAATCCATCCTATGATAGCTCCATGGTTGGCTCCTTTACTTTATTTAATCTATGAGTAGAAGTCATCTAATAAGACAGATTCTGGATCAATCTTAGCTGAAATAGTATGCACCCCATCCAAAACTCCCTGTTTCCTTATTTCGTCTGGGTCTTCTTCTTTGGATGTGTGCATATATCCATACACATATATGTTTCACTTATATATTTTTTTCTATCTCCTCCTTTCTGGATTGCAAACTCTTTGAATGCAGGGATTTAGTTAGATTTTTGGATTTTCATTGCTGTATGCCTAACACTTAGAAGAGCAAATATTCAATAAATATTTATCGATTTATTTTTAAACTGTTGTATATTTTTCTGTATTTCAGAACACATTAGCCTTTCTTTACTAGTATACCACAGTTATAGATATTCCATGATTTTTGTAACCCATCATCTACTGATGTACATTTAGGTTTTTGTAGTTTTAGTGGCATCAAACAAAATGCATTAACCAATATTTGCATAATAAACCTCTGCTGACTTGGACAAGGATCTCTGCAAGGTACACTCTTAGAAGTAGAACTGGTAAGTTAATGAGAACATCAGTTTTAAAGCTGGGGACATCTTGCCAATTTGTTTACGTAGGGGCTGTCCCAATGTGTGCTTCCTGTAACCTGGCAAGAGAGGACCAGTGCTCCCTCCTCACCTACTGTGATGCTTTGTCCTTGACAGTGTCTGTCCCTTTTTGGGAAGAAACTATTAAAAGACTCACAAACCCAAAGTCATACTGCTTCCAGTTGAGGGTTGAGCCCTCACTCCCGCTTGTGCCGAGCCCCTCAGTCTTTCTTTAGGAGGATCTTCTTCCAAGTGTCTCACTCACACGGTGGGAAAGTGAGTGCCGGGAGTCTGCAGTGGTTTCCATTCCTCCTCACCTGGGCCACCCTGAGCATCCAGACACCACACGTCCTGCTTTTTCTTTCCTTCTTTCTTTTTCTTATTGTGGTAAAACAAATATAACATAAGAATTTCCATTTTAAACCTTTTTAAACATATGACCACAGGGAATTAATGACATTCACCATGCTGTATAACCACTACCTCCATCTATTTCCAAAACTCTTCCGTCACCCTAAACATATACTCTGTACCTGTTAAGCAACAACTTCTCATTACTCCTTCTACCAATTTCTAACCTGTTTCCATCTCTGAATTTTTTTTTCCTTTAAATTTATTTTTCTTTAATTGACTCATGATAATTCCATACATTTGTGGAGCACAATATGATATTTAGGTACATTTATACAGTGCATAATGATCATATCATGGTGTTGAGCTTATCTATCACCTCAAACATTTGTCACCTCTTTGTGTTGGGAACTTCAATATCTTCTCAACTGGCTAGTTGAAGTTATACAGTAATTTGTTGTTGACCAAGGGATGACTGGATAAAGAAAATGTGGTATATATACACAATGGAAATCTGCTCAGCCATAAGAAAGAACAAAATTCTGTCATTTGCAACAATATGGGTGAGCTTGTGAAAATTATGTTAAGTGAAAAAAAATCAGGCAAAAAATGAGAAATGTTCTCACTTATATGTGGAAGCTAAATAGGAACAGAGAGTAGAATATTGGTTACTAGAGACTAGTAAAAGGTGGAAGGAGGGATGGGGAGAGGGTTGTCAATGGATACAAAATTGAAGAGAGGTGGGAAGAATAAGATCCAGCTATCCTTCTTTGAGAGTTACATTGGATACCAAGGTGATAAGACCCAACACTTTTTGATTTTTGCTAATCTCTTTCTTAAACATATTTTTTAAATTGGGTAAAATATCTACAGTGTAAAATTTACCATTTTAACTATTTTTAAGTGTACAGTTCAGTGACATTAAGTACATTCACATTGTTGTGCAGCCATCACCACTATTCATCTCCAGAATTTTTTTTTAATCTTGTAAAACTAAAACTCTGTACCTGATTAAATGATCACTCCCATTCCACCTCCCCCCAGCCCCTAGCAACCACTATTCTGCTTTCTGTATCTAGGCATCTCATGTGAGGGGATTCATACAGTATTTGTCTTTTTGTGACTGGCTTATTTCACTCGGCATTATTTTGCAAGGTTAATCTATGTTGTAGCATGTGACAGGATTTCCTCCCTTGCTAAGGATGGAAGATATTCCAATGTTCGTCTATACCTCATTTTTCTTATCCATTCTTCCATCAATAGGCACTTGGTTTGGTTCCATCCTTTAGCTAGGTGTGAATAATGATGCTATGAACACAGGTGTATAAGTATCTGCTTGAGTCCCCACTTTCAGTTCTCTTGGGTGTATACCCAGAAGTGAAATTGATGGATCATATGGTAATTGTATTTTTATTTTTTTGAGGAGCTAAAATACTGTTTTCTATAGCACTTGCTCTAGTTCACATTCCCATCAGCACTGTTCAAGGGTTCCAATTTCTCTACATCCAGCCAACACTTATTTTCATGTCTTACATAGCCATCCTAGTGGGTGTGAAGGGGTATCTCACTGTGACTTTGATTCACTTTTCCCTAATAATTCATGATGTTGAGCATCTTTTCATGGGCATACTGGCCATCTGTATATCTGTTTTTGGAGAAATGTCATTTTCTCCATTGCTCATTTTTGAATCAGGTTGTTTTTCTGTCAATGAGCTTAGGAATTCTCTACATATTCTCAATATTAATCCTTTGTCAGATATGTGATAATATCACTTTCTCCTCTTCATCCTCCGAGCACAGACTGAGAGGCTGACATGGAGTCTCTCATCACTCAAGAGCAGGCAGAGTTAACCAGCATAACCGGTCGGTTTGCTTTGGGAGAGAGAGACTATGCCAGGATGTTGATAGACGAAGGGAGAGAGAGATCTCTCTATTACTGCCCCGTTCCTTCCTGGACAGGTTGGCAGGAACCATCCTTATCTGGAAATCTACAAACTATGGGGTAAGAAACACACAGTGGGCATTTTCCTTCCACACATTTTCTGTTCCCCATAAGAAGGACTAAAGTAGTGTTTTAAAAATGTAGGTCAGGATGAAAAGAGATTTAACTTTTAATGTTGAATTAAAACAGCATGAGCAACTTCTTTGAATACAATAAAAGAAGCTACAGGATATTCCCCGAAACAATCATTTCTAACTATTTTCCTCTGCATTTCATAAATAATAAATGTGTTAAAAAAATAACCCTGTAGTAACACATTCCCTAATATACTAGTTATGCTAGCTGAATATAACTCTAAGAATCCCTAAATGTGAGAAAAATTGAATTTGGTGAGACTTTTTTTAAGCTAAAAATTAAATTTCCCCGGCCCCATGCAGACCTTTTCCCTCACAGTTATAGTCGTAACTGGATTTTTAAGCCTTCTGAAAACATTGTGGTTTGCAATAAAGCAAAACACTGTGTCAAAAACTGCTTAGAATACAGAAAAGCACACTTCTGATATGTACCAGAGGGCTTCTGTTTACCAGGCAGAGGCATCCCTATCCATTGTGGGTGTCGTTCTGAAAATTGTGACTTGCAACAGAGATTCTAACTCTGCCTATATTCACATTATAAATTAAAAATATGAGCTAAATCCTCTCCAAGTTACCAAAGATGTAGAGTTTACCCAGCTTCCTACCCTTAGTTCAACCCTTTTCTTCTTTTCTGTGATCAAGTATAGAAGCCAAGCAAGGAAAGACACACTTGGCTTCAACGAGTGGAACGTGTTTGCTCTGAAGGTAGCAGGGTGTCCTACAGAAGAAGAGTGTTTAATAAAGTATTGAAGAGTTGCAGCATGGACCTGTGAATAAAACAAGAGACTGGGGATCAGGGCAAGTGTGCTGTTTTCCTGGTGTCTGCCTAACAGTCTCAAGTCTTCTCACTTGGAACTCAAGCTCATGTGTATGAGCGACTGTGACGCTAAACATCTTTACTTCCCCACGACATAAGATGACATCTGCTTTAGGGACTGGATGCCCAGATATCTGACAACTGATGCTCTAAGAGGCTCCATTTCTACGTTTCTATTGTGCTGATGGTGGTGGTTTTAAGTGGCTGATTTTTTTTTCTGTTTATTTTGTTTTTACGTGTGTGTTTGCCCATGTGTGTTTTCCTAGTGGAGAAAAGAGGAAAAGCAAGTAATTTGAAATGATGAAACACACATATGCAACCATTACTGATGGGCATACTTTATAATGCTTTACTTTCTACCCTGACCTCATGATTCTTCAATCATTTGGGGACTATCTCTGAAGAATCCCACGTGAATACGATGCTGCTAGAGATCTTCAGAGCTGCACAGTAACTGTCCAACTCATCACTGATCCCAAGGAATTTATAATCTCCCTGGGCCAACAAGGTTACCCCAGATGAAATGATTAGGGAAGACAAGAGAGCACATAATTAACGCATTAAAGCAGTCTCATTTTTGAGTTCAAGGCTCTCTCCTCAAGCGTGTCCTGAGGTCTGTACCGTTTCATTATCCCACGACAAACTCTGCTCTAAAAGCGCCATTAGCTGGCTCCAGAAATCAGGGTCTTTTCCTCTTTTCTTCCCTCCCTCTTCCGCCTGATCCAGGGGTTCACAACTGTGGCCTTGAGCTTTCAGAATCTGGATGCCCAGGGATCCCCACAACAATCAAATCAGGATCTTTGGGGGCAGTACCCAGACATAAATGTTCTCTAATGCTCCCTATGTGAAGTCAGTGCACAGCCAACGCTGAGCACCTAATCACCCATGCTAAGAACGATGCCACCTGCTGAAAGGACTGATGGCAACCCAAAGGAAAGCAGTGGCTCCCAGTCAGCTGGGGTTCAACCAAAGTTGGGGAGATCAGAAATCTAGACAAGTTGGGAATGGGGGTGGAAGGCTGCCTCAGCAAAGCAGCAGATCAGTGGGAAAATTAAGGAAGTCGCAACTATTATAACTAATAATAGTCGCAACTATTTAACTATTGTTAAATAAAAGTTATAGAAAATTACAGAGAGATTATTGAAGACTTTTTTTTTTTGGCAGCTGGCCAGTACAGGTATCCGAACCCTTGACCTTGGCATCATCAGCAGAAGGCCATTTTGGGGGACTAATCTCCTGCACTAGGCTCCAACAGAACAGATTAAAAATCAAAATGAAGTCACCACACTAAAGTTCTGTTGGAAAAACCTCAAGACTAAAAATTATCTTGTGCTTATTCAGTACCTCTGTGGCTAACTGTGCCAGGGTCCCCAGAAGTCAGCCTAGTTAATAATGAGCTTCTGTAATCCTGCTTACATGCCTGCTCAAGTCATGTGAATTTGGAGAAACTGTATCCAGCAACTGCCTGCTTAAGATATATGCTTTGAAACTAAAACTTAAAAAGCCCACCCAGCCCGCCTATAAAAAGCCTTGTGAGACTTGGGTCAGGACCCCATATTTTCAGAATGTGAGCTCATCCAAAGGCCCGCTAGTGTAATAAACTTCTGACTCTCCAACCCCCTGAGTGTCTGCCACTACCTTGCCAAATTAGATTCTACAACAGTTCCACATCACCAAATCTACATTGTCACCTGACCTTCCGAGAAATCAGGAGAGAGCAGTAACAGCCAGTTTCAATCTCTAATCCGCATGATAATAAATTTCCCCCTATTTTATTCCTTAACCTGAAGTAACCTGATATTAACCAGAGTTATTTTTCTATTACTCTGTCTCCAGATCTTCACCTTACAATGAAAATAAGTTGGAAATGGTTTCTTTCTGCTTTCTTCAGCCCTTCTCTGTCTATACAGCCAACCTCTCCTGCTCAGCTCACTGGAACACTTATTCAACTTTATCAAATGAGAGGTTGCCTAATTCTAGAATCACAAAATAAAGCCAGTTGAGACCTTGAAACTAAATTTTTGGTAATCTTGTCTTTTGACACCATTATAATGTCATTGTGTTACACATTGAAATAATCTACTGTGAGATCCATATGTCCTGTTCCTTTAATGTTTTTTGGTTCTCCAAGGTGGCTCAGTTCAGCAGAACAAACACTCATCAAGAGACCTCAAGGTCCCAGACCTTATGTAAGGCACTGATTTGTGGAGATGAGCTCCTATTGTGTCCTAAAACCCACCCTCCTGCTGCAGGGACAGGTGATGACAACATCATCCCCATTATTATCCAACATACAACAGATTAAACCCCTACTACATGTCAGACACTGTTCTAGGTATTGGAAACACAGCAGTGAGCAAAAGCAGAAGGGAGGAAAAAAGAAAAAGAAATATTTTGCTCTCATGGAGCTTTCATCCATTTGGAGAGAAAGAGGAGAAACATGTTTGAAAGAGATCACCTGCCCATTAACACAGGCTGTTCAGAAGAATTTTTTTTTCCAACTAGGGCATGGTTCCAAAGTGTGCGAGGACTAGCAGCTTCAGCAGGACCTGGGGATTTGTTATAAATGAAAACTCTTGAGTCCCACCCAGACCTCATAATTCAGAAATTCTGAGAGTGGGGGCCCATTCAACCTTCCCCTCCATGCTAGTGTAAACTAAAGTGTGAGAGCCAGGGAAAGAGGCATGCTGTGCAGATTTAGGTAATCAAGGGTTAATAACAATGGCTGGTGGATTAGCAACTGTTTGAAAAGCTGGCTAAGGAGCTGCCAGAGGCTTGGGGGAGGGAAGAGGAAACAACTGCATTCCAGCAACAACAACCAAGAAAAAAAAAAAAAAAAAAATTTTATTCCCCGGGGGGAACCCCGAAAAGGGGAAGGGCAGGTTCCCCAAAAAAAAAAAAAAAAAAATTTTATTCCCCGGGGGGAACCCCGAAAAGGGGAAGGGCAGGTTCCCCAAAAAAAAAAAAAAAAAAATTTTATTCCCCGGGGGGAACCCCGAAAAGGGGAAGGGCAGGTTCCCCAAAAAAAAAAAAAAAAAAATTTTATTCCCCGGGGGGAACCCCGAAAAGGGGAAGGGCAGGTTCCCCAAAAAAAAAAAAAAAAAAACAGATTATCATGCCCTGGGGGAACACCTGAAAGGAGAATGTGCAGTTCTCCAAATAAAAAATAAAAATAAAAAAAGAGCCATGTGGGTTTTTATTTATTTATCTGTTTATTTTATTTTGTATGGGCATAGGACAGAAAGATCTGGATTGAAAAGCTACTTTTAAGAACTCAAGGGATCCCAGAGAAGCATTTAAAAGTTGAGTCTCTGAGATGTGGATTCTTTCACCAGTTCCTAAAGGAAAGAAGAGCTAAGTGGTATTTTACCTTACATACACACAGATGTTCCTTCAGCCTACAAAGCTGTGTCTTCTATACCGTCAAGACAAAGGGAGCACTTGGCTCCCCCGAGAGAAGAATGCCTAGCAGAAGATATAAATTATCTTCAAAAGACAGAGCCTAAGGATTCCTCCCCACAATTTTCCGAAAAGCTTCTCAAGCCAGCAGCCTATCAGGCAACTGCAAATGTCATTAACTTTATCAACCTGCTAAACCTAATATCTACATCTGACCACAGAGCAGGGGAAATTCTGACACATGACTCATGTGAGAATCTCAACAGAAGTCTTCTGCACGTGGGGTCCCCTGTTGCACATCTCAATATATTGCATTTTTGGCAATTGTGAGTTAGGCATGTGGACCAAGTGGAGAGATCTGAGGGTTGTCATGGCCCCCAGGGCTATAAACTTAAAGGATGACTACTTTAGGTTCCTTATGCAGAAATAAATAAATAGATATATGACATAACAAAGCTACTTAGAGTAATAGAATTACAGATTTTTAAAAAAATCCCATAAACTTGTGAGGAATTCACCAAAGATAATTTCACCAGGCTTATTTTATTCCCACTTCCAAACATCATGGGATTTTCCATTCTTTGCTTATCTGTGTTTGTGTGTTTAAAATCAACTTTGATATATTAACTATTAAATACTTGATCAAATATCAAGTTCTTAATACATTCTAGGCCCTGTACTAAGCTCCTAGTAGCCACTATTTCATTTATTGATACCCCCAAATATTTATTGACTACCTACTCTGTGCCAGTGATTGGTCTTACCGCTGGATATCTGTCAGTGAATAAAATGTACCAACATCCCTGCTCTCATGAAACTCACAGCCCAGTTAGAGAGTGGAGGAATAGAGACAATAAATAAGTACAGAGTATATTGGACAATAAGCGCCATGGAAAAAAATCACGTGGGGAAGGGGGAGGAAGATTGTAAAATTTCAAGTTGTTACCCCAAAATACGGTGTTTTGATATTTAGAATAAAGAAGCAGCCTCAAGATCTCTCTGACCTCCTCCTTCCTGTCTCTCAATCCTCTGTCACTCTACAAAGCACGGGATGAAGCTGGTCCCTTATCTACCTAATGTCCGGACCAAAGAAGAAGACAATGACCTCTGGTCCTCTCCCTGAGTCTTCATTAACTTAACTCATATCACAGGAAGGAAGTCTGGACTCTGTCAATGTACCTGGACTAACTTTTTTTACAAACTATTGTCTTCTATTTTGGTCCCATTCAGTATTTTAGAGAAAATCATTTACCAGTCATTGTCTGCTCTGCAGGCCAAATAGCCTTTTTCTCAGGCCATTGTATGTTCTCCAGGCCTATTGAATCCCCCTAAAAATTTACTTCCACACCCCCATCTCCCCTTTCCCTATAAAACACATAAGCATATAAGCTCTGTGTCCCAATGGAAAATTGGGATATTATTCTTTTGTGATTTCCCCATACTTTGCCCTCTCCCAGCATATTAAATAATAAAATTTGTTATGTCTTTTCTTCATATTGACCTAATTTGTCAATGATTTTTATTAATGAAACTTCAGGGGTGAAGAAGTTATCTCTTGGTCCCTACACCACAGTAAGGCCAAGACATAGGTACATGTATTATATCATTTTGTAGGTGAGGAAATAGAGGCCCAGAGAAATTACTTGCCTAAAGTACCAAGGCTAGCAGGTGGCAGAACCATACTTGAATCCAAAGCAGGATGCTTAAGCTTAGGCTTTGATGCCAGTGCTGAGTGCTTTCTGGTCCCCGTACTGCTTTAAATGCTGAAAGAGGAGTTTGTAAGGGTGAAGAGGAGAGGGTATGCTGGTTATTTTCCATGCACACCCCACCCATTCACTCTCCATCCTTCACACTGCTCTTTGCCCTGGGGATGAGCAGCAAATGTCATCAACAGGATGCCGGGCTTCTAGCAGCCCACTGGGTTGTGCCAATGGAGAGCTCCGGCAAGTGACTGTGGAGACGAAGGAGCCAGACTATTTATTCCAAGGCTCATCTTGGATCAGTTGCTTTCTATTCTCTTTATAATTCTGGGAATCACTTTCTGTCACTGCCCTCCAGGCTTAGGGGTGATAGCATCTCTTGTTTAAATAGCCCAGGGCACTGCATTGCCTGTGTGGTTTACTTAATGCACTGCCCACAGATTTTTAAGTAGCTTGTGTATTAAACGCCCCTTAAATCACCTGATCTGGGTGTATCCTGGTTAGCCACCACTGACAATGACCAAAAGGAAATACAGACATAGAGGCTTCCTTGCTTAATGCCACAGAGGTACACCTGGAAATGGAACTGTTGACTACAAAGGTACTCTGTGTTATCACGAAAACATAATTCCTACTGAGATGAATGCTGGTGTTGGGGCCCAGAAAGCCCCAAAGTGAAGGCCTCAGAAGCAGCTTCAAAAGTGAAGTTCTCCTCTGACTTCCTGTCTCTCAGTCTCATTCTCCCCTGCGGCAAGCCACAGAAACTAGAATCCCTCTTCCCCAAGACAGGTTATAGACATGCTCTAATCTCCCCCCACCCCCTTCATTTTAGAGCTGGCCATATTGGAATTCTCTGGCCTACCTTGTCTGATTGCAAATCATAAGACCCCAATTCCAGAAAGGGTCCTGCCCCATACCCAGGAGGAAGGAATGTTACTCAGAGAGAACAAGAATAATCTCAACAGACAGGCCTTGCTGGTTTTCCCCACTCAGTCTATTAGCATTAGATCATACTTTTCTTGTCCAATCACATTTCTACATGGCTGTGCCTGTTTGTGGACTCTAAGCATAACTATGGACAATTCTCCCCATATCATTGGGTCTTCATTCTGAAGGCTCCTATGTCACATAAAACTATGACATAATAAAATTTGCTATGACTTTTCTTCATATTAATCTGTGTCTATCAGATGATTTTTCAGAGAACCTTCAGGGGATTGAAGAGGATGTCTTCTCTGAGCCCCTACACTGGCTTCCTGATTTATAACCCACCCTCACCATACAATGAAGCAACTAATAAAGATAATTGTACCTTCTCAAAAGGCTTCTAAAATTTTGGAGTAGTACATGTTGCAAGGCCCAAAACATGGCCTAAGTTCATTCTACTCTCACCTGGCCTAGAGGGGCCATCCAATTCACGTCCACTAGCCAGTAATAAAAGAATCAGAAGTTCATTTATTCCTTACAAAAAGAAGCCAACTCTCTTCTGGGAAGCAAAACTCAGATGCAGCAAAGCAAAGGATGCTTATTGTGGAAAAACACTGCAAGGGATAAGCAAAAAGATTGGCAACCGCCCTCAAATTCAGGAAGAGGCATTATAGCCTGTAAGTGCTCACTGCAGAGAGCAAAAGTCAGCAGCCACTGCCCTGTGTTGGCCAGCTGGCATTCTAAAAGTCAGCAGGCACAAGGCAGCACTGAACGAGACACATCATTACTGCTGAACACACTGAACCGAAAGCTGGTGCTTTTCAGTTTGTAAATCAGTTATAGTTTATTTCAAAGTAGGACACTTGGGCCTTTCATTGATCTATTCCAGTGCCTTACACCTCCCCATCATAGCAACCATTGAATTTCACCCATCTTGGGGAGCACCATTCACATCCTGTTATATGTATCAGGTGCCCCTGGAGTTGGGAAGGGCACAGCATGTGGAAGAGTATATGCGGAGCCTGAAATCAGAGCAGTGATTAACCTGGATAATAATTACAGCTGCCAGCTAATAACAGCAATGATATCCATGAAGTGTCTACTAGGCGTTAGGCATTGTGCTAGGAACTTTGTGTATATTCTAGCTTTTTTGGAGTGTGGATGAAGGGTTGGCCAGGACAGGCATGAAACCCTGGACCTTGATGTTATCAACACCATGTTCTAACCAGCTGAGCTGACCAGCCAGCTATGTGTACTCTAATTTATTCAATATTTCAGAGATGTGCAGTCTTTAACGATCCCTGACATCTTGTATAATCTCCTCCTTTTGAGAATAGGTGAACTTGCTTCCAATTAATAAAATATGACAAAGGGGACAGGAAGTTCCACTGTGATTATGTTTACCTACATGATATAAATTATAATGTTTAATATGAATTACTCTCTTTGCCCATTGCTGGGTGTCATGGGCTGAATATGTCCTCTGAAGTTTCATGTATTAGAAACTTAATCCCCACCATGGCAGTGTTAAGAGGGTGGGAAATCCTATTATGATATTTAAAGGTGGGTCCTTCAGGAGGTGATTAGATGTGAAGACTGTGTCCTCATGAATGGATTGATCCATTCATGGAATAATGTGCATGGTTCTGATAGCTTTAGAAAGAGAGCAAGTGAAGAGGTTAGCTCTCTCTTGCTTAGCCCATTCTTGGCATGTGACACCCAGTGGTTGCTGTAGAGTCACTATCCACCAACAAGGCCCTCCCCAGATGTGTTCCCTGGACTTGGACTTCTAAGCCTCCATAACTGTAAGCAATAAATATTGTTTCTTTACAAATTATCAGTTGTAGGTATTTCTGTTATAAGAAATAGAGATAGAATGGAGACAGAATGATACTCTGGGCTTGAAGAAGTATGCTGCCATGTTGTGAGAGGAACTGTGGGAAAGGTCATGTAGAGCGGAAATGTGGGTAAACTCTGCAAGCTGAAGGCAGTCTCTGGAGCTGAAAGCAGCCTCTGCCCAATAGCCAGCAAGAAGCCAGCACCTTTGACTTACAGTCACAGGAAACAAATTGTGCAAACAACTCCAGTGAGCTTAGATGCATATCCATCCCCAGCTGAGCCTCCAGATAAGAACACAGCCCACCTATGCCTTCATGGCAGCCTTGTGAGACTCTGAGCAAAGGACATAGCTACGCTATATAAAACTCTTGACCAATAGAAATAAATGTGTGTTAGCATGGTACAGGTATAAAAATAGACATTCAGACCAGTGGAGTAGAATAGAGAACCCAGAAATCACTCCTCAGGCTTACAGCCATCTGATATTAGATAAAGGCAACAAAAATCCACATTGGGGAAAAGATTGCCTCTTCAACAAGTGGTGCTGGGAAAACTGGATATCCATATGCAGAAGAGTGAAACTAGATATGCATCTCTCACCATACACTAAAATCAACTCAAAATGGATTAAAGACCTAGGTATAAGACCCAAAACTGTAAAATTACTAAGGGAAAATATAGGTGAAACACTTCAGCAGTTAGGTCAGGGCACAGGCTCTATGAACATGAGCCCGAAGGCACAAGCAGCAAAATAGAAAATAAACAAAAGGGATTATATCAAACTAAAAAGCTCCTGCACAGCAAAGGAAACCATCAACAGAGTGAAAAGACAACCTACAGAGTGGGAGAAAAGTTTTGCCAACTATGCATCCGACAAGGGACTAATATCCAGAATATACATAGAATCAAGCAATTGTACAGTATAAAAATGAATGACCCAACTAAAAAATGGGCAAAGGAGCTGAATAGATATTTTTCAAAGGAAGACATACAAATGGTCAACAGATACATGAAAAAATGCTCAACATAACTAGTCATCAGGGAAATGCAAATTAAAACCACACTGAGGTATCACCTCACTCCAGTTAGACTGGCTATGAACAAAAAGACAGTGAATAACGAATGCTGGTGAGAGTGTGGAGAGAAGGGAACACTCCCGCACTGTTGGTGGGAATGTAAATTAGTACAACCACTTTGGAAATCAATTTGGAGGTTTCTCAAAAAACTACAGATAGATCTTCCATATGACCCAGCAATCCCTCTTCTGGGTATATATCCAGAGGAATGGAAATCATCATGTCGAAGGGATACCTGCACTTCCATGTTCATTGCAGTTCTGTTTACAATAGCCAAGACATGGAACCAACCTAAATGTCCATCGATGGATGATTAGATAAGGAAACTGTGGTATATATACACTACGGAATACTACTCTGCCATAAAAAAGAATGAAATACTCCCTTTTGCAACAACATGGATGAACCTGGAGAAACTTATGTTGAGTGAAACAAGCAAAGCACAGAGGGATAAATACCACATGTGCTCACTCATATGTAGGAGCTAAGAGAGAAAGGAAGGCAGGAAAGAAAGACCACAGTAGTCCTATGATCCAACAAAGGGAACATTCCTAGGGCTACAAATTGAAGTTGAGGGGAGAGAGGGATGGGGAGGGAGGTTGAGGGATAATTGGAAGGGGACAAAGGGTACAAAAGCAATTTCTGGTAATGGGTATGTCCCCAATATGAATCTGGCCCCCACATCATGGGCAGGAGGGGGGACAATCAGCTTTGTATCTCATGAATATTCAAAATAAATTAACAAACAAACAAATAAATAAAAGAACAGATAGTGAAAAAAAAGAAAGAAATGTATGTTGTTTTAAGTTGCTAAATGTGTGGAAATGTGTAATACAGAATAGAAAACACACATATTTTTTAGGTTGAAATTAGTATTGCCATTTCCTAAATGGAGAAGTGGAGACTTGGAGAGTTTGGGAAACTTATCCAAGGTGACACAGCTAGTGAATGGTGCCAGAGCGTGAACCAAGCCCTGCTGAGCTCCAAAGTCTTCAGGCTTCAACAAATTGCCTGAGATGTTGTGCCCCCTTAAGAGAAGTGCAAATCCACCCAGCAACCCTGTAATATCTGTTCTCTGGTAGTCATTATAGAGGGCCGGATAGTATCCTCCAAAAAGATATGTCCAAGTCTTATTCTCTGATACCCATGAATGTGAACTTATTTGGAAATGTGGCCTTTGCAGATGTGATTAAATTAACCATCCCTAGATGAGATAATCCTGAATGAAGGGTGGGCCCTAATCCAATGACTAGTGTCCTTATAAAAAGAGGAGAGAACACACATAGACTCAGAGGAGAAGGCCATGTGAAGATGGAGGCAGAGACTGGAGTGATGTAGTGACGAGTCAAGAGAAGCCAAGGATTGCCTGAACTACCAGAAACTAGAAGAGAGGCATGGAATGGATTCTCCTTCAATGGTTCCAGAAGGAACTAACTACTCAAACGCCTGGATTTCAGACTTCCACTCCCC
The DNA here is from genome assembly GCF_000696425.1 of Galeopterus variegatus. Classification (NCBI taxonomy): domain Eukaryota; kingdom Metazoa; phylum Chordata; class Mammalia; order Dermoptera; family Cynocephalidae; genus Galeopterus; species Galeopterus variegatus. Next base: position 49,099 of record NW_007726349.1, on the reverse strand, counting down.
TAAACTGTGATAGAGTACATTTCTACTGTTTCAAGTCATCCAGTTTGTGGTAATTTGTTATAACCCTAGAAAACTATGAAACAGCCTTTTTGCCTTGGTGCTTTCTTAACTTCTAGCATATGTCTAGCTTTCTAAAATCAACTCAAACAAGCCGCTTATACCCTGAGGAAGCAAAAGAAACAGTAAAAAGTGCTCTGGTTTCAGGCAGAATATTGGAGATCTCATCGTGGCTGTATCAGAGATGATCATGGACAAGTCATTCAACTTCTCGGAACTTCCTCTCCTTACCTATAATGTACATTATCATTCCTCATTACAATGTCTACTGACTTATAATGGACATAGATTTCCATTTCTCTCTGTCAATGAAATTGGTAGAATTTTTGAGGCACTTATTTGAAGATGGCAGTGTTTGTTTGAAAACAAATGTCATGGTATAGAAATTATAGAGAAGTGGTTGAGATGGTAGGTTCTGGACTTTGATTCCATGGTTCAAATCCCATGTCTACTACTTATTAGTGTGTGATGCTGAGTTTGTTTGTTTGTTTTTTGGGGGGGTTATTTTTGTTTTTTTAATCTATCAAATGCAGCTAATAATAGTACCTAATAGTACCTAACCTACAGGACTGTTTTGAGGAATTAATTTGGAGAAATTCATACATGTAAACTACATGATAAATAGCAACAGCTCAATAAGCATTAGCTGTGGTGATTAAATGGAGAAATGATATATAAAGCAGGAGCCCAATTAGAGTATTATCCCTTTTCCCTTCCACCCCTTCCTCATCTTCTTCACCTTTTACTTCAGGTAAGAACTAAGCCTCCATTTTTGCACTGAAAATACTTGTTTATTGACTGAGAATGCCTGGACTCAGGGCTCATGCATATTTCTGTGCCCATGATTAATTATCAAGCATAATACAATGAAATCACTGCTTCATGCTGTCTGCATTCAGAGGGCAGGAAGTGATTTCTGGAAGGACCATACATCTGACCACTGGGTGAAATTCTCAGGGATCAGCAGTCACATTTTCACTGAGAAGGGTAAAAGAGTTTGGAAAAATAAATAAATAATTCATTTTTATGTCTCTGGTTGCTCATTCATTAAATGATGCCTCTGGACACCAGGAGGGAATTGCAACATGAAAGTTATGAATTGTGGTCCAGGCAGACATTTATTTAATTAACAATTAATTTGATTGGATTTGGGATGGTTTTACCCCGCATTTACGAAGTCCTTTAGCCATAGTTCAAAACATTAGCAGACACAAGAATCATCTGGGTAGCATGTTAAAAATTCAGATCCATTGGCTCCAAACCCAGATGGTCTGATTCAGTAGGACAGAGGTAAAGTCCCCTAATGTGCAGTTTTAACAAATTCCTAAGTGTCTTTCCTGCAGGCTATCCAGATACCCTTGTTGAGCCCTAGAGGGATACCCAGGACTCCTCAGTTTCTCTTTAGATTTGCATCATATATTTTTCTTCCCTGGTATTTTTCCAGGACTTCTGACAAAGGATGAAGTCTTCCCCAGGGCACTGTTCTGTAATTCTGTTAGAGGCAGCTGAATGTCTCCTGCTGAGATCCAGAGAGGAGAACTTGGAGGATGTGAAATATTTCCATCTGGGATGCGGAGGTTCCTGCTGAAGCGATGGGAAGTCTTTGCATCAAACAGTGTACAGCCCCTACTTCAAGAAGAGAACAAAGTATATCTGGAATTTCTTTACATCCACTTGGGTGCAGAAGGCAGGGAGGGAGTCTGTGTCAGATCTTCCTAACTTTCATTTCAGGAGACAGAGGCACTTAAGAAAATGAACATTATTAACACTGATCTTACTTTGGAGCAGAATATTTCTACTGACTTGCTTCCTTTCAGGTTTAAAGAAGGTAGAGACAGAAGTGGATGTATTCCCCAAACGGAACACATCAAGGACAAAAGCATTCTTGAGTTTCTTCATAGGATATAGAGTTACACTCATGTTCATAAACTCTGTTTTACATACGATCCCATATACTTGTTACACCAGACGGGCTTGGTGACGAAGAGCAACATCTTCTCTTTGGTGTGTTTGGTTACAAATGAGTTTGCTAACAGTAGCAAAGACAGACTCTGCATTAAGAGTAGGGACCAAGGTTGTCATTGGAACTTTTTATTTAAATACAAATTGAAAACAGAGACTCAACCCATTCTTTTTTTTTTTAAATTTTTAAAAAATTTTTATTTTGTCAATATACAATGTAGTTGATTATTATGTCCCATCACCGAAACCTCCCTCCCTCCTCCCTCTCCCCCCTCCCACCCAAGTGTGTCCCCTCCATTTGCTTGTTGTAAGAACTTCAAAAAAATAATAATAATAATAATTGTGGTTGTTATATCTTCCTCTCCCCCACCCCGGTTTTTCTGTTTTTTTTTTTTTTGTTGTTGTTGTTTGTTTGTTTTTTTGTGTGTGTGTGAGAGTGTGTGTGTGTGTGTGTGTGTGTGTGTGTGTGT
>NW_007726349.1:0-46400 GCF_000696425.1 Galeopterus variegatus | reverse complement strand
CAAGGTCCATCCATGTTGTTGCAAATGGCAGTATTTCATTCGTTTTTATAGCTGAGTAGTATTCCATTGTGTAGAAATCATCAAGTCGAAGGTATACCTGTTCCCCAATGTTCATTGCAGCACTCTTCACAATAGCCAAGAGCTGGAATCAGCCCAAATGTCCATCATCGGATGAGTGGATACGGAAAATGTGGTATATCTACACAGTGGAGACTCAGCCCATTCTTAACTTGGGACTTTGAAAAAAATTCATTTGCAAAAATTAATAGTTAGAAAGATGGTAAGAATGCTAGTTTATGGAAACTACTGATGAGTGAAATGTGAGATAAGGTAGCTCTGACCAGAGAAAAGCCAGTATAAAATCTTGGGATTGTTGTTTTAAAGACTAATGGAGGTCTTGGAAAGGAATATTTCATGGAAACTAACTTTTAGTCATGTGAAGAGAGGTGGAGGAGGTGACATTCCCATGCATCTTATGCCCTGTCCTTACTAATAATTCATTGATCACCAAGGATGAATTGAATGAAGCATTCTGGATAGTAAAAGTCAGCCAAATCTGATTTTGAATCCTGGGACCACTCTTTACACTGACTTTGGGGAACCAAATTTCAATGTCTTGATCAGAAAAATGGGGATGCTGTTTATACTCTACAGCAGCACTGTCCACTAGAAATATAGAGTGAGTCATGTGTATAATTTTAAATTTTCTAGTAGCCGCATCAAGAAAAAGTAATTAAGAAACCAGTGAAATTAATTTTAATATTATATTTTAGTACTTAACAAAACATAAGTAAAATGTGATCAGTTCAATATTTAATTAACATAAAATTGCTAATAACTATTTGTCATTTTTAAATTTTCATTTGTTCATACTAGGTTGTTGAACTCTGATGTGTAGTTTACACTTGTAACATATCTCAATTTAGAACAGTGTGCTTCAAGTTCTAAATAGTACCATGTGGCTAGTGGCTCCTGTATTGGACAATTTGTACCTACAGTATCACTACAAATATTAAAAGAGATCTGGCCAGTAAAATATTTCGGTGTAGAGGACACCTGATAGCTTAACTCCAATATATTATATTAAGGTCCATACTTTCATTCATAACACTACCTTATACCATATTCAGGGTATAGTCTAGCACAATATAAAATAGGCCCTCAAAATTATCAGTAGGTAGATAATTTATTCGTCTCATTTTTTAAAATAACTTGTGAAAATCAAAAGTCTGGGAGCCAGAAGGAGAGCAAAAATCAAGGTCTGGGTACAAATTTAAACTCAGCCTTCAAAGATAGGAAAAGAAGTGGGTGGAAAAGAAGTTGGAAGGAAATAGAGCTTAGCAAGGATATGTAAATAGGAATTGGCATAAATGTGGCAGGTGAGAATATGTTCAGGAAAAGTGTGGTGACAGTAGAGGAAACAGGAGCCAGACTGATTTATAGGGTTGCAAGATAGATGGACATAAAGGGGTATAGGTGATCGCAGTTTGTGGTATTTCTTAAAATGTGCACCAAGGGTTCTGGAAATAGTAGTAGAATGACAATTTAGAAAAAAACTAAAATTGTTGTGTATTTGCTCAGAGATGTATTTGGCCATATGACCTAACAATTTCACTCCTTGGCATATACAAAAGAGAAATGAAAACCTATATCCACACAGAAACTTAAGCATGAATGTCCATAGCAGCACTATTCACAATAGCTGAAAGGTGGAAACAACCCGAATGTCCATGGAATAATATGCAAAGTGTGGTCTATCCATACAATAAATTTTACTCAGCCATAAAAAGAAACAAAGTACTGATCCATGCTATAACATAGATGAACCTTGAAAACATTATGCTCAGTGAAAGAAGCCAGACAGGAAAGGTCATGTATTGTATGATTCCATTTATATGAAACATCTAGAACAAGTGAATTCATGAAGACAGAAAGCAGATTAGAGGTTACTAAGAGAAAGGGGGAGAGGTAGAAAAGAAGCAATTACTTAATGGATACAAAGTGTTCTTCTGGGGTAATGAACACATTGAGAGGGGTGGTGATTACAGAACATTGCAAATGCACTAAATGCTACTAAATTGTGCACTTTACAATGGCTAATTGTACGTTGTGTGAATTTTATCTGAATAAAAAAAAGTTAATTAAAAAAATAGGTTCAGGGCCGGCCCATGGCTCACTTGGGAGAGTGTGGTATGATAACACTAAAGCTATGGGTTCAGATCCCTATACAGGGATGGCTGGTTGGCTCACTTGGGAGAGTGTGGTGCTGACAACACAAAGTCAAGGGTTAAGATCCTCTTACCAGTCAGCTTTAAAAAAAAAAAAATAGGTTCTTGTTTACATTGATGATTCAACAGGAAATCATTTTGTAATGGAGTCAATTTAAAAATATATATAAAGGAAATAATATAATATGGTATGTGGATTTGTCAAAAAGTATAAGAATAACACTTTTAGGAAACTATTCATTTCCTTCCTACTATGTAGGGCAAGCTGCAACCCCTCAAAAAGGGACAGCAGTTACCTCACTAGTCCACAACACAGCAGGCAGAAACAGTTAAAGGCCCTGCTTTGATGGGATTCCAACAAGCATGGAGGACCAGAGACCTCATCCAGCTGGTGGGAGGAGCACATAGGAGAAGGTCTTGGGGTGTCTGCCAAAAGCTGTAGCTAAACACCAGCACCTTGACCTCGAGTCATGAGAGTGTGGCTCTGTCACTAATTAGCTGGACAATCTTGGGCAAGTTCCTTCAGCATGCAGTTCCCACCCATTAGTCAACGGAGGAGTGTTCTGCAGTCAGGGCATGTAGATGAGCAAAGCTGACTTTCACCACCCTGGGCCTGCTTCCTCCCTGGCAATGCCATCATCATAATGGAAATTTGCATGCCTCACCCTCATTTATTGCTCTAATCATCATGTGAGGTAAGGGCCGTTTGACCCCCCCACTTATCCAGAGATCTACTTATCAAAGGTTGCATGGGTGGAGGTGAGGCTCACACCTAGGTCTCCTTATTACTGCAAAGGCACCTGCACTTTAATTATTATCATCCCTCCTCCTTTCTTTCCCACTTTTCTCTAACTTCTGGTTTCCAAGCCATAAAAAGTCAGATCACTTATCAGTTTACCCTGTAATTTAAATTGGAACACCCCAGACTAGATACCACTAAAGCCCCTCCCAACCCTGAAACAATAATGATGATGATGTTGTTTTTTTACTTTTGTTCTGCAATACACAGCGACCATTCCACTGAGGAATAAATATGCTAAACTCAGTGAGGTATTTTAGAAGGAAATTATGATCTGGTCTAAAATCAGAAATGCACTTATTATGTTTGCATTTCCTTCACAGCAGCCTGCAGAGATATCATTCCAAATATTTTAGGCCTGGCTAGATCAGACAAAACACAGAAGATGGGTTTCTAACCCAGGCCGTAACACTATTTTTGCTTAATGTTTCTGGCCACGTCAAGTAGAACATTCTCCTAAAGTGCAATGTGTACATTAGCTGAGGAGTATAAATCATCCATAATTATAATATCCTTCACCCCAAGAGGCCTTCAGTGTGTCCTTTATAAAAGTTACACAGTTGAGACCGGTACCTTGCTAATAGATTGGCCGTCCCTGAAAATACAATTATGCCACATGCAGGGCTGGGAAGTAGTTTTGCATACCTGCTGTCACTGTGGGTTTCAGACACAACAGCTTCCCACAATGGACTTAACCATTGGCTGCCCAGAAGCTGTACATAGAGTATGCCAAGTTTGGTGGGGCCTGCTCTAACCAGGCATGAAGCCAGGTCCACAAAGGCCTCTCAGAGAAAGACCTACTAACCAAACAGCATCCCAAGAGGCCTCTGACTTGCGGACATGTGAAGAATCCCAGGACCTCAGGTTTTGAGCTTCTCCAGAGGAAGGCCTGGGGATGCTGCTGACTCAGAACTTCTCCTTCGGAGGATGCACTGAGTGCCCGGTACTGTGCTAAGTGCTGAGCATTGCAGAGTATAAGGACAGGGGTGGGGGACAGGGGCTGGTTTCAATGTGCTCAGGGTCTAGAGGGAGTATCAAAAGAAAAGCCATTGTCATACAACACAGCAGGCTTTTCATGATGGACAGTGGTAGTGAGCGTCGATACAGTAGCCACATGGCTTGGGACTCATGGTCACAGGGAAATGGAGGGTACTGAATGGAACCATTAACTTAATCCCAAATGAAGCTTTTGCATAGCATGCAATTATGGAAATGAATTAAAAGTGCAACTTTATTACGTTCAAATATGTGAACAGAGAAAAATTTCTAAAACCCCATTTTGAATTTTTTTTTAGAAAAAAATTCTAAATAAATAGCAGAAAACAACAGGCCTTCCTTAACCTCTCAACGGCCTGGAGGGTGGACAGACATTGATTTCCACCATGATTATCCCTCCTGGATACCTCTCTCTGGGTTCTTTTCCACCTATCAGAATCCCATCCTCACCTGGCAGAGATAGGAGCCACACAACTCAATGCGTAGTGCTGGACACTGGCCAGATCAAAAGAAGCAAAGCCCAAGATACTGTGAGGGTAAGAAGTGGGGAGCTTTGTCTGACGTTCTCAGGGAAAACTTCAAAGAGAAAGTGACGCCTAACCTCAGTTTGGAGACTCTAGTATGTAAAATTTCCAGCTTCTCTGGCATGCATTTTGCCTCCTCCTGATATAACCAGAAACTCTTTGTGGGCAAAAGCCTGAGCCTAAACCTTGGAAGAGGTTTAGTGTAGTTATCTACATATACCTAGGATGATGAAATAACATTTATCAGGGCCCTAGGGCTGGAAAGGATTCCAAGAAATATTGACTCACACAGAACAGATATCTCATCTCTCTAGCCCCATGCAAATATCTCATCTCTCTAGCCCCATCAGTATCACCTGCGAATTTGCTGGAAACATAAATTACAGATCTCCACCCCAGAGCTACTGAGTCAGAAAATCTGGGAGTGGGTGCAGCCTCCTGCATTTTAACAAGGCCAGCAGGGACTTCTGGTGTAATCTAAAGTTTGAGAACCTCCACATTAGAGAAATTATTCCACATGAGAATTTAATTTTCAAATTATTTACAGTTGGCCCTCTGTATCCATGGACTCAACCAAATGTGGTTTAAAAATATTTGAAAAATAAAACCACAAGAAGAGCAGGGAGTCCAGATGGCTGACTAGAGGTGCCTGGACATGTCCCTCCCACAGAAAAGGACCAGAACAACTTATAGGAAACTAAATGGTGAAAGGAGTGCAGCTGGAGACTGGTGAGATCCCTGTGAAGAACAAAAGCCCTGGATGACAATGTGGAGAGAAGAGGGACACACTGCCTCAGCTGCAATATCTCTGCCACCAGGACCAGTGAAGGAGGGACTTTCTGTGAGGAAAATAGAGTTTAGTCAGGACCCCTTGCCTCAGGTCTGGCTGTGCATGGTGCAGCACATTCTTCGTAAACAAGTTGTGTGGGAGTAGAGTTAGTGTGGGTGTGTACTGTGTATCTTTGTGGCTTGTTGCTATTTTTGTGTGCTCTGCAGTGTGTGAGGCAGCAGCTCTGAACTGTTGGTCAGCAGAGCTTGAATATAAAAATAGAGCACGTTTACTCTGTTGGCAGCTGCTCAGTTTCTCTTTAGACTGCCTAGCTCTTAAATGTGTGTGTGCTGAATAAAGCTTATTATCTCTTTGACCAAGGCTCCAAAGACTCTTTTTCTGGTTACCTGGTTCGTGGACCTGCATGTGAAGGGTTTGTGAATGGGCTCAAGGGGTCTGTGAGACCTAGCCTTAGCTGTACACTTTCCCTTGAAGGGAAAAGGTAGGTAGAGGGCCCATACTAACCCCCATCCTCATGAGAGGACTGCTGTTTCTTCTGCATGAAGGTTACACAGCCCTTGCAAGCCCAGAGCCAAGTGTGGGGAGCTGCCTACAATACACACACTGCATTCCTCTAGAACAGGAACACAAAAGGTGCACATCTCAACCCCCACCCTCGTGAAAAAAAAGGTATTGAAAACCTATTTGATGAAATAATAGCTGAAAACTTCACTAGTCTTGGGAAACATCTGCACATCCAAAACCAGAAAACTCAAAGGTTCCCAAATAAATTCAACCCAAAAAGGTTCTCTCTAAGGCACACTGTAGCCAAACTATCAAAAGTTAAAGACAAAGAAAATATTCTAAAAATAACAAGAGAAAAGTGTCACGTCACATATAAGAGATTCCTCATTAGACTAACAGCAGACATCTCAGTAGAAACATTAAAGGCCAGAAGAGAATGGAATGATATATTCAAAATTGTAAGGATACCGTGGGCACTCAAGCGGAGGGGGAGGAGGAAAGCATTCCCTAGCAATATGGCGCCATTCCGGGTTCTTCTCTGCAGTAGAAGCCCACCGGCGCCAGACCTCAACCAGTCACAGGTCAAGGCTCACCTCCTGCCCAGCCCCGTCCAATCAGCTACTGCCCCGTCCACCCCCTATCAAAACCCGGAACGCAGCTCCCTATAAATATATGCACAGTCCTTGAATAAAGTGGAACTTCTCTGGCGAACTGTCAGCTCGGGTCCTGTCGTCTTATCAGCTCGGGTCTGCTCGCCCTTTCATTGGTGCTGAAACCCGGGAGGAGTTCACCCTGCACCAGGGGACTCCTTCCTCAGACTTCCTCGGAACCCTCCATGACGCCCCCAGGACTGACGGTCCGCCCTCGTCCATTTTCTCCGATGCTGGCTTCCTTCATCCACCACCGGCTCATCCGTTAGGTAAGCCCCTTTTTTCCTTTTGTCAGGCTTGTAGATTATTTAAACCTTCACCCTAATCACATTCCCCCAGCCCCGGCATTGACACATTCCCGGCCCTGGAGGCTGAACCCCCCATTCCTCTCTCTCTCACTCCATTTAACCTTCCTCCTACCAGGTCCTGGACCCCCACCATCTGTCAAAACCCTAGTGCGCTAGGTCCCTCTGGATCCAGGCATCTTTGCCTCCGGGAAGTGAGGGTCTAGGTGACGACCTACACCCCCTTCCTTCCTGGGTTCATCCTTCAACCCATCTCCTGGGAACAGCACGACTCATTGGGGACGCCCTCTGAGTTCCGTCATTCTCATCCAGCCAGAGGGCTCATTCCAATCCTCCTTTAAAACTCTCTCTCTCTCTCTAATCTTCTTCAGAATGGGAGCTTCCGCCTCCTCCCTCCGGGGTGATTCACCCTTACAATGTCTCTTAAACAACCTTACCACCCTATCCCTCAAGCCTGACATTAAACCCAAACTCCTCACCAAATTTTTCACACATGATTGTCCTTATTATCACTTAGATATTAACCAAAATAAGTGGCCCCCTGAGAGCACACTCAATCCCGACATTCTCTGGGACCTTTTTAACTACTGCCAGTGCCTGAAAAAGTGGAAAGAGATTCCATATGTTGAGGCTTTCCGCCTGCTTGCCCAAAATCCCTCTCTCTGTCTCACCTGTTCTCCTTCCCAGGTTCTCCTTGCTTCCAAACCCCCTCCATCCTCACTGCCTTCAGTACCACCTACTTCTGATAATTTTGACACTGCGGACGAACCCCCTCCTCACAGGTCTCCTCCTCCTGTAACTCCCTCTGCTCCCCAACCCCCTCAGTTAACTCCGTCGCCACCTTCCGCTTCACCTAGTCAGCCTGTTCTCCCTCCTGCCTCCTCCTCCCTTGTTTCTTCTAGCCCCACCTTGCCGCTATCTTGTTCCCTGCTGACTCCCATTTCACCTGCCCACTCCCATTTCACCTGCCCTGGCACCTTCCTTTACCCACCCTGTAACTCGTTCCCGAGGACTCCTCCCCTCCTCCACCGTGGCTCCTCTCCGTGAGGTGGCTGGAGCTGAGGGGGTTGTTAGGGTACACGTTCTCTTTTCATTAGCCGATCTCACCCAGCTGGAAAAGAGATTAGGGTCCTTCACCACTGACCCCTCTACTTACATTAAAAAATTCCAATGGGTCCTTCAGGCATACAGTTTCACACATCATGACACACATCAAGGCTAAGCTAAAAAAAACTGGAACAGGGCCCTGTTACTCCCCAGACTGAAATTTTATCAGTGGCCTTCAAGGTCTTTCATAATAGGGAGGAAGATCGAGAACTGGAAAAAGAACAGCGCAAACAAAAGACTGATCTGGCCAACCTCCAAATGCTGACCAAAATGATTACTCAGCCTTCTAAGTGCCCTTCCGGGCCCTCCACCTCCAAAACTCCCCCAGGCGCTTGCTTCAAGTGTGACAAAGAAGGTCATTGGAACTGCCCATCACCCAAAAAGCCCACCAAGCCATGTCCTAAGTGCCACGAAATGGGACACTGGGGCTCAGACTGTCCACTCACCCGAAGGGGAGACTGGCCTAATGGGCCCCAGCCATCCTGGACACCTCAAACACCTCTGGTGGGACTGGCTGAAGAGAAAAAAGACTGACACGGCCCTGGGTCCTTCCCAACCATGACCATCACAAAAAGCGAGCCCAGGGTAACTATTGTTGTGGATGGCAGACCCGTCTCCTTCCTCTGGGACACAGGAGCCACTTTCTCGGTCTTAAAGGAGTTTCGGGGCCCAACCACACTTAACATTTCTCCTATAGTCAGGGTAGGGAAAAAAAAAAAACATATATACCCCTGCAGAACGCCTCCACTAACTTGCCACATTGAAGGCATTTCATCTCCTTTCTCCCACTCAGTTTTGGTCATGCCCCAATGTCCCGTCCCTCTATTAAAAGGAGATATTCTCGCCCAGTTACATGTTTCCATCTCTATATCCCCATCCTCCTCCTCCATAGCCTCATTCCTTTTAGCCCTCATTTCCAGCCTAGCGAGATACTTTAGAACATGGATCCCAAATTACTCTTTATTGGCCCACCCACTGTATGCCCTTACAAAAGGAGACCAAAATAAACCCCTATCATCTTCACCAGATAAGCCATTCCAAAAACTCCGCCAGGCCCTAGTCATGGCCCCTGCTTTACACCTGCCTGACCTCACTAAACCCTTCTCCCTTTACGTACATAAAAGGGATGGACAAGCCCTGGGTGTGTTAGGACAAACATATGGCCCCCGGGACCGCGGCCCGCGGTGCTGCTGGTGCCCCAAGCCTTGTGGTGTTGGAGGTGGGCAGGGTTGGACGTGCTGCATTTGTGCGTGGTGCACCCCTCGCCCGCTGCCTCCCGCTCCTGGCAGGGCCCCGCCTCTGCCACCAGCTCATGCTCCATCCCGTGGTCCCGGCTCCTCCCTCACTGACTCCCTCCGTCCCTCCTCTCCTTCCGGCCCCGTGCCCTGCCTCGCGCACCCCCCACCCAGGTGCTCTCTCCGCCCATCTGGGGCGGGGGATGTGTCCTGCCGTGGCAGCGGTGGCGGCAGCAGCAGCGGGCCGTTTGGAGGAGGGCCATGACACCCCAGATGCTGCACTCCTTCCTCTCCTACCAGATACCACAGACAACCCTGCTCCAATACCAGATAATACATCTTCTTGTTTCCATCTTCTCCATGATCTATTCCATTCAAATCCACAAAGTCTAACACTCTTCCTCCAAACTTTCTTTCCTTTAACTTCAACAAACAAAGCTCTTCTACAAAAATCTCTCAGAATTGCTCCATCTGCCAACATACCAACCCTAACACTCCCTTAAAAGCCAAACCATATCCCTCACATCAAGCTAGGGGTAATGTCCGTGCCGCAGACTGGCAGATAGATTTCACCCACATGCCTCCTGTTAAACATCAGCAATATCTCCTAGTTATGGTGGATACCTTTTCCGGGTGGATAGAGGCCTTCCCCGCTACTAACAAAAAGGCCACCACTGTGGCTTCCATACTCCTCTCCCAAATTATCCCAAGATTCAGAATGCCCTCTTCCATACAAATGGACAACGGCCCAGAGTTCACTGCTCAAATAATACAAAATTTGTCTCAAGCCTTCTCCCTTCCTTGGCACTTACACTGTCCTTACCGGCCCAAGGCCTCAGGAAAAGCTGAGCGCGCTAACAGGGCTCTGAAAGACATCCTTACTAAACTCTCTCTAGAACTTCACCTTGACTGGATCCACCTTTTACCCCTAGCCTTGTTTAAACTCAGGGTCCTCCCAAAGAAACCTTCAAACCTCTCCCCTTTCGAAATTATGTATGGGAGGTCCCCTTTACCTCCAGGAATCATCCCTAAACAAAAAACCATACCCTCCAACCTTGCTATCCCATTACTCTCCCATCTTCAATCTGAACTCTGAAAACACCAGGATTGGCTATTGCCTAATCATACCTCCTCCCAAAACACCTCCATAGTACACCCTGGAGATTTAGTCTACACCTCCCCAGATCCACAAGGTCCTTTAACTCCTGAGTGGAAAGGCCCTTGCCCAGTCATTCTTTACACTCCCACAGCTGCCAAGCTTTCCCTACCAAACAACCAAGTAACTCCATGGATCCATATCTCTAGGTCAAAACCCTGCTTCCCAACCTCACCAACGGATCCCACGGAACCTATACGTGACCTGCAAGTTCAGGACACACCCTTTCAAGAAACTAAAACCTTTGCCTGCACTCCTCATCCCTCTAACCCCCTCAAACTCTGTTTATCCCGACTCCCAAGTCTCCCTCCATTACAGGAACAATGACCACTCCCGTTAACGTCATCCTGTTTCTCTTACTGTACCTAGTAGATGCCTCTAAATCCTCGTATGTTTGGCGGTTCACGGTGCAAGAAACTTATACAGGGGAACGAGGTAAAACCACCAAACTACTCCCTTCCACAGCGGACTGTTCTCCAGCTGGATGCCAAAGGCTCGTTAGCATCCCCCTTACAGGGAGTAAACTAATCCCTCAAGCCTCCTACCCATATCTATGTTTTCTCTTAGATCAAGTCAAAAATTATTGCCATTGGTGGCCGGAAACTTATGGGGGGTGCCCATACTGGTCATGTCGGTATCATGATCCAAAGGTGCCCAAAGAAAACCAAATCTTTTGGCAGGTTGGGAGCAGGTGGGATGGGTACCATTCCAATTATTCATTAATGACCCCTGGGACTCCAGGTGGGCTGGGGTAGTTATTGGATCTTTCTACTGCAGTGCCTTGGTCAATTCTCGCCCTTGCGGACAATTTAAAATCACCCGCACATATGTCCCCATTAAAAATCACGTTTCCTTATCTGCTGTACATACTCACATTTCTCAGCAAAAAGAAACCCTTTCCTCAGAGAAAAAATGCCGCCAACCAGCCCTCTCCCATCTACACTTGGCAACAAATTATTTCTGAAACTTTTATCTTCCTTAACCAGACTTTCTTCAACTCCACCCCTCCTAACAATTGCTTCCTTTGTGCATCTTTGCTACGCCCACTTCTGGCTGCTGTCCCTGTAAACATTACCTCACTCCCTTCCAACTCTTCCTCTACACCCCTCAGCCTTCCCGATGTTCCTCTATGGGACCCCAATAACACCCCCAAACACACTCTAGTGTCCTATCACTGTTTTCTGGGATCATCCACCCCCTCACCCCATTCCTCATTCCATTACACTAAAAATTCCACCATCACAAGCCACACAACCTCCCCACCAGGCACCTTTTTTTTTGGTGTAACGGAACCCTTTCCACTTTTATCTTTCCTAATACCTCTGTCCCTTACTACCTAGTCACTGTCGTTCCCCAACTAACTTTCTATTCCCACGCAGAGCTTTTTCACCTTTTCCATCCACCCCCAAGACAGCGTCGAGCTGCCTTTCTCCCAGTCCTAGTGGAAATGTCCTTAACATCAATTATTACAACCAGCCTGTTGGGCAGGGCTTTGGGACATACTCTATGGGCGGTAAAAGATGTTAATAACAAACTACAAAAGGCCTTCACCTCCACAGCTAAATCTCTATCTGCCTTACAAAGACAAATTACCTCCCTAGCTAAAGTTACCTTACAAAACCGCCGAACACTAGACCTCCTCATGGCAGAAAAGGGCGACACTTGCATCTTCCTCTGGGAAGAATGTTACTATTATATCAATGAGTTGGGGCTAATAAAAACCAACATTGTCAAATTCACCAACCTAGCCTCAGACCTCAGAGCCAACCGCCCTGATCCTTTCTCCTCCTTTTTCCAAGGCTCACTTCTCACCTGGATATGGCCAATATTAGGACCCCTCGCTGTTATATTTACAGCCTGTCTTTTCTGCCCTACATTATAAAACTCATTCAAACTCAACTTAAAAAAATCTCTAACCAAACTTTTAACCAGCTTTTGCTTAGAAATTACCAGCTCCTGGCCACCGAGGATCCTACCCGCCCTTCACCAGATCAGCTAACCCGCTGTTAAAATGGACCTGCCCCGTCGATGGTCCCTGTTCCTGGAAACTTTGGCCACAGACGCCTGATGCTTTCCCTTACAGCCTCCTACACACTGGACTCAACAAATCACTGACCTGTGGCTTCAGGGAACCATTCTAGAGTTCTTCCCCTTCAAAATTATCTTATTCTCTACCCTCTTTTGGGTCCTGTTACAAAATCCCCAATCTCCTCCCAATTCCTCTTCCCCTACAACGCCCCCATCCAGCAGGAAGTAGCTCAAAGATTACGATGACCCATTCCCACAACAGAGGAAAAAGGGAGGAATGTAAGGATACCATGGGCACTCAAGCGGAGGGGGAGGGGGAAAGCATTCCCTAGCAATATGGTGCCCTTCCGGGTTCTTCTCCGCAGTAGAAGCCCGCTGGCGCTAGACCTCAACCAGTCACAGGTCAAGGCTCACCTCCTGCCCAGCCCCGTCCAATCAGCTACCGCCCCGTCCACCCCCTATCAAAACCCGGAACGCAGCTCCCTATAAATATATGCACAGTCCTTGAATAAAGTGGAACTTCTCTGGCAAACTGTCAGCTCAGGTCCTGTCGTCTTATCAGCTCGGGTCCATGTGCCCTTTCAAAAATACTAAAAGAACAGAACAAAACAAACAAAAATACCTGCCAGCCAAGAATATTATACTCAGCAAAGCTATTGTTTAGAAGTGATGGAGAAATAAAGCCTCTTTCTTGCAACCAAAAATTAAGGAAATTCATAACCACTAGACCAGCCTTACGAGAAAGACTTAGGGAAGTCTTACATAAAGAAGAGAAAGAACAATAACAACTATTATAAAAACACCCCAAAATATAAAACTTACTGGTAGAGCAGATATACAAATCAGAAAGGAAAAGGAATCAAACCTTATCATTATAGAGAACCACCAATCCACATGGATAAACAAAATGAGAGGAAGGAAGAGACAAAGGATATGTAAAACAATCAGAAAATAACCAACAAAATGACAGGAGTAAAACCTCTCATATCAAAAGGGGAAATTTGGAGCCAGAGACAGATACACACACAGGGAGAACTCCATGTGGAGACCGAGGCAAAGATTGCAATGATGTATCTAAAACCAAGGATTGCCTGTAAAGCACCAGAAGCTAGGAGAAAGGCATGGAATGGATTCTCTCTCTCAGCTTTCTGAAAGACCCAACCCTGCCTACACTTTGATCTAGGACTTGCGGCCTCCAGAAGTGTGAGACAATACATTTCTGTTGTTGAAGCTACACAGACTGTGATACTTTGTTACCACAGCCCTAGGAAACCAATGTACGAACCAAGGTTCAGAGTCTCCAGTCTCCTAACAAAGATTAGCAAGTGTTGCAAAGGTTTAGACTTGTACCAAACTGAGGCATTAAAAGAACCAAAGAGGAAATCACCTTTTCATTGTGAGACATAGGGTATGTTTGTTTTATCATCACTGAGTCTTGGTACCCTTTGTTGTCTTTCCATGCCTCCCCTCCCCCACTTTAGAACCACTATTGTTTTGGACTAAGCATAGAACTTGGAAGCGGAATTCCTGAGATAAAGTCAAAACTTTCCTCTTACTTTGTGTGGGTGGTGGGGTTTGGAAAATCACTTACTCTCATTGCTCTTAAAAAGATCCTCCCCACCCAACTCCCAGAGTTATTCTGGAAGCTGGAGAAAAATGCATGAACTGCAAATGTGAATTATCTCATCAGACTCCTCTTAGGATTTTCTCTTTTCCTATTTTCTGCTTGAGCCTGCTTTTTTGTCTTCCTTGAGTCCCATCTGAACCCCACCAGTGTGCCCAATCTCTCCACATGCCCACAAGGTTTCAGGCAGCTCAGGGTATAGAGTATGTGCACATTATTCTCTCTTTGGAAACTTGTGGCCTCTGGAGGTAGGACTAATGAACAGGAGGTAAACAAGCCCAGTGAACAACATCTTTCCTTTGATAAGTGATCTGCCTGTGGAGAACTATGAGAAGCTGGAAATGCCTCATGAAGTTTGCTAAGCAAACAAAAAGCAAATCCTGCCCAAACATCATTAGCAGGGGAGCAGGGGTAAAGGCAAATGCGGTCACACAGAGTCGTCAGGGCAGATAGCTCATTCTGCACACCTTGCTTCTGATGAGCTGTTGGTTGTAGGTAAAAAGGGAAGGACTAGACTCGGTGAAAAATAACACAAATAAGAGTAAAACCCACAGTAGTCATGGTAACCATGAGTTTCCAGGCACGTGCCATGTGTTAAGTCACCTAGTGTTTTTCTTCCCCATCCTTATTACATGATCACTAAGTTCCACTTTGCAGAAGAGAGAACAGACTCAGAGAGGTTTCACATCCCATGCAAGGCTACACAGCTTCTAGTTGGCAGAGCCTGAATGCATACACATGTATGCTGGATCCAAGCTCACCATGCAGGGTGAATACTTTTAGAGAGAGTGACAGGCAGAATTACAGCCTCTCCCAAAGAGGTTCACATCCTAATCCATGGAACCTGTAATTATGTTGCCTTACATGACAAAAGAGCTTTTGCAAATGTGGTAAAGGATCTTCAGATGGAAGATCATCCTGGGTTATCCTGGGCCCAATGTAATCTCAAAGTATCTTATAAGAGGAAGGCAGGAAGGCCAGAGGAGGAGGTATGGCTGGCTGTTCTATGCACTGTAGGGTGAGGAATATACTAAAAAGCATATGTACTTCACAGGGCCTGGTTTTCCAAAGCCTTGCTGTTTCAAATATTGACCTTGCAAGGACAGGAAATTTCCCTCAGGCTATAAATCTCTGTTGCAAGATAAGGATTGTGGTACAGCAGGTTGCTGGCTCAAAGATAGACTAGTTACTGATTGTTCTGTAAAGATACTGAGAAATTGTTATAGGAAGGAATGTTTGCTAAGATCAAACTGTTGTTGATAAGACCACTTAATTGTCTACTGGAATGTCATCTGGCTTGTTTCACTAAAAGTTACCAGCCTATACTGTTAAAACTATAACCCCACGTATGTCTCTTCCTGTAACTTCCTGGTCTGGAAAATAAATGCAGGAAGAGAACCCCAATTCAGTGTTAATTTCCCAAATGGAAAGGTTGGCTCTCACTTGAGCATTCCCAGGGAAGTTAACCACTTCAGGGCTTCTCACGGCTTGGAAGAGATGACTTGAGTAATCCTTTGCATCTCTGTCACCCAGGGGAAGTTGGGTGACAAAGCCATGGGGGCGAAGCAACACAAAGCAACACAGGGTAGATGCCACTAGCATACAACTTCCTTGCCAAGTTGTAACAACAAAAAACATGTCCCAGACATTGCCAAATTCCCACTGGGGAACAAAATCACCCTTGGTTGAGAATCCCTGTAATAGAGATACTAAATAAACATTTTTTAAAATTTAGTTTTGCATATATAAATATGGAGCACCCACTTTGAGCTGGGCTCTGTAAGTGCCAAGGGTACAGAGATGGAGAAACGGCTGCCCCTGTCCATAAGGAGCTCCCAGTCTATCAGAATGGCTTGATATTTACTGCGAACCCAACTAACATTGCCCTTCTGTTTTACTTTTCAAGGAACAAAAACATAAAGAAAAGTTTCTGGAGATTAGAGTGTGGTTATATAAACTAACTAGATTTTTTTATGCATACACTGTTATTTCAAATTATCTCAAAATAAAGTCCCATTTCCACAGGCCAGAGGCTATTTTCCCATAATTTTCTTCCAGCATTGTTTATCCTGTATTTTTTATGAGTTTCAGTGTTATTACCAAGTTTTCAACAATCATTAGGTAGTGCCTGAGACATAATTGAATACAATTTTATTACCCCAGCGAACAGACATAAATATTTAATCCTTCTGCTCCACATGACAATGTATATTTTGGGGGGCTAATAAATTGTTTTTGGGGGTTGCCTATAAGAGGGGTCCCTTCTGCAGATTTGTTTCAACATTTTTCTCCAATGTACTATCCAAATATATCAACTCCATTTGCAGTCCTAAGTGGGGCATTTTTTTTTTTAACTGATAAAGCAAAGCATTCCATCCAAGATGAGATAGCGGGTGGAGTTCTGCTCACTGTTCCTGATTTTGTGGGGTGTTTTGCCTGAAGAGGAAGGCACAGGATTTCTCCAGAACGCTGTAGAGGCAGCCTGCAGCCTAGCCCCCAACAAAGCTTATCTTGGAAATACAAGGGCAGAAAGAAGTTGTCAAGACAAACCGTGTGGACACTGACCTTTCTTCCAGGGAACAGCTGAGGTCCAGGGAATAAGCATATAGCCCTCAGCTATTAATAACATAATGCCAACCCAGCATGTATCCTAAGTGGGGCCTGGCTCAGGCTGTCAGTCGAAGATACCATTGCCATCCATGGAGTGTGAACTCGCCTCAGGCACTTGTGAAATTCTTTCTAATAAGGATGATTAACCTGCTGTCTGTCTTTTTTCCCCTTTTGGTGGTGATGATGGGGGTGGGTGGGAAATGTTGTTAAAGTGGAAATAATTTGAATAAAGAGAAAGTTCAACCTGCTAATAATATGATTTGAAAGGGTGACCAAACTTTTTTTTTTTTTTTTTTTAAGTTATAGTCACATCTGCCAGCTAGGATTCAATAGCTAACAAACAATTGTTATGGAGCAAAAAATGGATAAAGAAATATGGTTTGAATACCCTGCCTAACTGTAAAATGCTAATGCTGCAAAATAACCTTATTGGATTTTTTTTTTTAACAGCACTGACTCCCAGGGAAGAAAGTTATACCAAGTTTATTAAGTAATTCAATTTTGTACAACTTGAAGGAATCCCCTAACTCTTTTACCACGCTAACAAGCACAGCACCTCTGACAGGCTAGCTGCCAGAGAGGCTTCATCTCCACCGTTTTTGTTTATCTAGCAAATTGTAGTTTTGTTGTCTGAGGGAATTGGGAACGGGGGAATTTGTAAGAAAGTGTAATAGAGAGAAATTTCACCCAACACAAAACAAAATAATTCTTCTCTAACAAAATTAACCACGTTGACTTCATTCTCCCCTAGCTTTGTGCAGAACAAGTGGCCTCCAGCAGGTGAGCTGGCCATCTCAGCAGGTGCAAAGCAGAGAGTTTCTGTGAGCAGAAGACCCCAAGGAGAGCCCCGGGGGCAAAAGCAGCTGCTTCCCCAAACAGTAATCGAGTCCAAGACAGATAGTTTCATAAATTTACCATTGAGCCTCACAGAGAACAGGCTTAACAGCACATATTTCTGGAAATAAAAGTCTAGAACACACAGGTATCAATAATGCATACTATGTGTGAAGAGGGCACTTAAACACACACACTCACAGCTTTCATTTCAACTTTAAAAATTATCAGGGAACAATCTGCACTGTTAGGTGGAGAGGTTGCAGATAAAATTATTCCAGTTTCTGCCCTGGCTAAGCCCTTACAGGGCCACTTTACCCTGGTCCTACATCAGGTTGGAGAATTTGGGGCTGTGTTGATGATGGTGTGGCAACTCTCTGGGATGTGGACTTGGTATTTGTGGGTCTGTGCCTTCAAATGGCTCCGGCCTCCTTTAATTACTAAACATTCTCCACTTGACGAGGATTGTCCGAGAAGCTGTTTACTCCCAGTTTCACCACCCTCCACCAGTAATGAGCTCCATCAGCTTACAGCCCACCCATTGTGGATGCAAGCAAGCTCTCCTTGTCTCGGGCTGAGCAGCAACAGCCCCCCAAAGCACTCACCGCTCATCTGTACTTGCTCCACTGCCCTTAAAGACTTTCCAAAAGGCACCTCTTTTTTTTTTTTTTTTTTTTTTTGTGCTGTAGATAAATTGAACATCTGGCCATCCAAAGGAAAGTCCCCATGGGCATTTATACAGGTTGAATGAACCTCTCACAACTTTCTGGGTTAAGTTATTGTGGGGTCCCTTTCTGGAACTCACAAGGACCTTACATATTATCAAAGTGGTTTGTTCGCATAGTGTCTTTATTCCACGAACATTCACTGACCACTAGACATTAGGGAATTCAGAGACAAATAAGCAATGATGATAGACGTCAGAGATATTTTGAAAATTTAAATAGGATCACACAATCCACCTTTCTGTTGGAATCTGTGCAATGGGTACCCACCCCTCACACTACATATGCACCACCCTCCTTACCCCAAGCTGTAGGAGCAGCTGACCCCCCAGGCATGTCAGCCCTTCTCTCCACTGAGCCCTCCTGGCTCCAGCTACACTGGCCTAGTTTGTGAAATGCCAAGGAGCCCTTCAGCCTCCAGGCTTTTGCATATGACTATCCTCTCATCTGAAAGATTCCTTCTCCCCTCCTTTGACAAGTGAGAGCCTGGCTCACCCTTTTAATTTATGATGGTTTCAGAGTCACCTCCTCCAAGGAGTCCTCCTTGAAGTCCTAGGTCAGGATCCTTCAAGACAGACTCTTCACAAACCCTTGTTTCTTTTGCAGGAGCATTCACCTCAGGTTGAAGTTGCGCATCAATCGTGGTGATTATTTTGTTTATATGTGTCTTCTCTACTCCATTGCAAGCCCCATGACAGTATGGAGTAGAGTCTACCTCCTCAGTACTTGGCACAGAGGATGTGCTTTGCCAATGTCTGATGAAGGAATCTATGAATGGACAGGTGGATAGATGGAAAACAGAGTGTACAATCTAGTGGGTAATGCTAAAGCCTGTACTTGGTGGCCATTCTTACAGCAGTGGTTTGATGGGTTGATGGGAAACCACTTCTTCTTCTTGAGCCTTCCCATTATGTCCAGGAAGCCTTTCCTCTTGGTAACTTATCTCTTTTCATTGACAAACATGGAATCACCAACACAGTCTTGCCACAAACCCCATATTAACTGAGGGTAGTTTTCCATTTCAGTCATAAGAGACATAGTGGAAATAGGAAGGTGGCACCCAGAAATCTAGAATCCCATGGAATTCTGCAGATTGATGCCCAAAAATCAAGATATAAAGAACAATATGAGGCACAGCAATTAATATGCCAAGTACTAAAAGTGCCACCTACCAAGTTCCAACACCCTGGATTTCAAGTGTGACACCTGATTTTATGTAGACAGATATATGCCAACATCAAATATGCAGCTTTATATTTCCATATGTCAGGTAAAGTACAACCTTAAGCATATTCTGAATAATTCATTCAGGCAAAGGTCTGATAAACAGATGTCTGTAATGTGATAGTTCTGAAGGTGCCATTTTTCTGACATGAAAAAAAAATCCCTGCTTAAAAGCCAGATGGCAAATAAACCCCAGTTCATCACTTAGGCTCACACAGGGAACTCCAGAACATTTTTCATCAATTCCCACTTTATATTTAACACAGTAAATATAACAGTGAAGTATTATATCTCTTCCTTCTCAATCCATCTCATCCATGAGTGTTAATCTCTACTGGGTATGAAGCAGTATTTACTCCAAATAAGTAAATGAGCTTCCACGTAACAAATTACTTCTTTGCAGAAACAACAGAAAATTCTGTATGCTCAACTGTTTTAGTTTATTGAAGATTGCCAGAAACAGATTTTGCAAAAATGTCTATTTTTCCCCTTAGTCTCTCACAGCTTAATTGAGGAGTTGAGCATTCCACTGGATAAACAGAAGCCTTTTCTGGATTTGCTTAAATAGACATGAACTTTCCATCATTCTAGGTCGAAGATTATGGTTTAAGGATGAGTCTCAGGGTCATATGCATGACAGATACCACTTGACCGCCTGGACTCTTGGTGACAGTCTGCTCCAATTGCAATAGGGATGTCTTGTTTAGTTTCTTGATTTTGTACTGCTGGTTTCACCAGGTGGAGCATTTCTAGGGTAAAACTTCTCTTGACTTGCAGTGTTGCTAAAATGGACCCAGGTAGAGGGATGGACTTATACAGAAGATGTGAAACAGTGATTCTACCTTCATTGGACTAAGTCTGATCTTTCCTCCCTGCTTTCTTCTTCCCTTATCTTCTTCCTTCTGTACACATTTGTTGAATACCTGTGTTAGAGACTGGGATGGCAGAAATGAATGAGACAGTCTAATGGGGAACATGAAGTCTGTCAATGGAAAATTTTTAAGACAGGTTGGTGAGCACAACTTAGAAGTATACAGTGCCCATACTGGGAACACAGCATCAGTGCTACATAATTTTGGAGGATGGGAGGGATGTCAGGAAGGCTTTCTGGTTCTAATGAACCTTACAGGGACCTCTTAAATTGCATTTGTATATTCAACAAATATTTTCATAGCATCTACCATATGCAAGATGCTGGAGAAACAGCAGTGAACAAGATATACATAGTCTCCTGCATTCATGCACTTTACATGCTAGAAAGGAAGGCAGACATTTAACAATCATAATATGCTAAGTGGATCATTATGAACTGCTTTATATGCTATGAAGGAGGAGTAGAGGGTCTTAGACAGAGGGTCCCCGTTTACACAGCAGATAGGAAAAGCATCATGGAAAAAGGGATGGTGATTCTGAGACCTGAAGACTGAAGAGTGCTGTTGGTCAGGTAAGGAAAAGAAGGGTAGAATTCCAGGCAGAGGGGACAGCATGTGCTGTGACTCTTAGCACACTGATAGAACTGGAAGGAAACCGAAGTGGCTCAAAACAGTAAATAAGGGCAACAGCAGATGTGTTTAGAGATGGGCAGTGGTTCGCTCATACGAGGCCATACTGAGGAGTGTGCTTTTGTCTTAAGAACAACCTGTAACCCATGAACAGTTTTAAGTGCGACGGGGACAGTGGTACCATAATCTTATGTGTGCTTGAAAAGATCCCTCTTTTAATGATGGAAAGGTCCAGAGTGGCTACAGAAAGACCCATAGAGGATTTTGTGGTAATTCAGATGGAAGATGATGACAACTTGGATTAGTATATTGGAGATGGAGCTGGAGAGAAATAGACAAATCTATTATATATTTTATAATGACATGTTTGAACCTACTTACACAGCACATTAACTATTAATTGATATATTCCAATTAACCACATAGGCTCAGTATAACAACATTAACAATAACAACAACATCAACACCAATAGCAATAACAAAACAAATACTCATATAAACCTTCTATGTGCCAGGAACTATTTTCATCATTTAATGAATATTAATTCATTTAGTCCTCTTAAGTACCTTAAAAAGTTGGTACCATGAGCAGCCCCGTTTTATAAATAAAAAAGCTGAAACACAGAAAGGTTAAGAAACGTCACCCAAGGTCACCCTGCTGTTAAGGTTAAACATAATTCAAATGACTAGAGTCAGAACATGGGCAAAGAAATCTCTCACATTGCTTACTTCCCACCTGGACACGAATATCATTTACTTGAAAAATGCCAATGCCTGTTTTTGTTTTCCTGTTGCAATTAAAGTATTTATATAGTTCAAATATATAAGTACAATGTAATATATTAATTCACAATGTTCAGGGGAATAACAGGCATTTAGTATGAGCATAGCACAAAGTGAAACAACCATGCACTGAGCACCCATGTGCCAGGCAATTTGTAGATGTAATTCCATGTAATATTCAATGAGGTAAGTATTTTTATTCTCCCCATTTTACAGATGAGGAAAACAAGGCTCACAATGTTTAATAACCATGCCCGAGGTCTCACAGATGGTAAGAGATGAAGCTGTGATTTATACCCAGGTGTCTCTGACTACAAACCTACTCCTTTGTACCCAAGATGGTATAGCAAGCAGCTGACTTGGTACTCCTGACAAACCAACTAATGGCCACGAGCCATGGATGGAAGATTGGAAAAATTATAATGCATCCACTTTTGGTGAGAATTCTGAGCCCAGAGAACTCAATGCCTGGGGCAGGAAAAAGTATCTGCTACCAAATAGAAAATGGGACACAGGAAATCTCACAAACATGCACACAAATATACACATGTGCACACACACAGAACTGAATAATCTCTTCCAGAAATAAATCAGTATTTTTAAAAGGAATAATCTGCTTTCTGTATGTTACTCTTATTGACATAAGCAATTTATATACCATGTAACTTTGATAGAAGAACTCATGTTCTGTTTCCTTTGTGTTTGTACTTTGTTTTTCAGTTTGTTGCAATAAATCTTTAATATGGACTGAATTATGAGTTTTAAATAATTGATAGAACTGATTCAAAATGTTTCCTACCACAACCATAGAACAAGCTAAAATGCTGGGGGCTGGGATGCCCTCAATACTTCACATTCTCCAGCCTTTACCTCCAAAACTTTTCCTGACCCCCCACATCCGAGGTGATGCTATACTCTGAGAGGTCATGGGGGGAGCATAGAGGGCAGATGGCAGCTTCATTCTAGCCCACGATCATAGCTCAATGCCAAAAGGGTAGCCATGGGTTCAAACTCCATAATGGGCTGCAAGCATTCTTAATGCCTTGGCTACAACTTCAATTATTATGTGGAATTTGGTCCTGAGGATTTATTCATTCAATTCAGTCTTTTTTAAAAAAAATAGCTGCTAAGTATCGGGGATGGTATAAACACAGAAAAAGCAGACACAGTCTCTTGTCCATGTGGAGCCTGTAGTTTAGCAGGGCTACAGACATAAATCTTTTAAAAATCACAAGTATAAAATTGTAATGGTGTTAAATGCTACAAAGGGAGAGGTGCGTGCTGAAAGTACATATGGCAAGGGGATCCCAGCTGGCCAGACACAGAGGGTGGGGTTATTGAAAGAGCTCCAGGGAATCAGGGATGTGGAATGCAAAGGCCTGCAGATGAGCCTAGAACCCACAGGGCAAAGTCAAATGAAGGATTTGCTTGTTTTCTTAAATGCAACGGGAAGCGGCCTCATGTTTTAGTCTGTGTAGGGACATGACCCAATTGAATGTTTTCTACTATAGCTCAGAGGTGAAGAAGTGGGCACTTGGAATAGCCAAACTGGGTTCAAATTTCCATTTTGCTCTTTACCAGCTGTGTCAGCTTGGACAAGTTATTTTCAGCTTTGGTTTCCTTGTACATCAAATGGAAATTCCCCCTCCCCTCTTTCCCTTCACCAGCTGTTGCCAGCACTCACTATGCCCAAGTGCAGAAAGACCGGGGCTGTGCACATGGCACCCCCCACAGGCGTGATCCCCATAGGTGTGCTCGCCACAGGTGTGCTGCAACCTCTGCTGCTATTGCCACTGTTATCAGGGTTATTTCCCTTAGACAGGTTGTCAGCTGCCCCTTTCTTTGCTGCCTTCCACCAAATGCATTTTTGAAAATGTTGCCTAAATTCCCAGCCCATTTCTCACCTGTCTTCCACTGATTTCTGTAATACCTGCCATCTGTTTTCTATCCAGTAAACTCACCTGAGCCTATGATCTCAAATGCTGCTTTGCCACATGAACAGCATGAGAGTGTGGATCTTCTCTTTCTCGGGAATCCAGAGACCTAGTGTTGATAGAGCACTCACTATTTGCAAGCACTATTCTAACACAACAAATAACAATAGCACTTATATGGTGTCCATTACGTACAGACACTGTGCTAAGTGCTTTACAAATACCCCTCAAAATTACAAAGGAGGAAAAGTACCATCATGATCTTCATTTTTGAAATGGGAACAGCAATCCCAGGGGGTTCAAGCAAATTGCCCAAAGTCACACATCGGGATTGGCAGAGCTGGGATTTCAGGCTGTCTCAGGGCTCCAACAGGATGATGCTCTACAGAGTTCCTTTCCACAAAACACTGGTATATCCAAGGATATACGACTTGATTTTTTCCCCTGCTTTTCTTCTTATTTTGCTTTTTCTCCTTCTCCTCTTTCTCTTTCTTTTTCTTCTTCCTTTTTGTTTTTTCTGAATGTAGACATTCTCCTTGTCAATCACATGTAGTTGCCTTGTGGAGGTCATTGGAGAAGTGAGAGCGTGTTAGACATACTCCCATTTGTTCAGTGGGGAAACAGACAACTAATGGTGGCAGCAGAGGAACAGGGTAGAGCGGTTTGTCTTCCCACCCCCTGGCTCCCATTCCATATTTGCTAAATCAAGATATTTGTGAGAGGAGGCCCAGTTCTATATATTTTTTAAAGCTTCCAGGGAATTCTGGAAATTAGCAACCACTGGGACATATGGTTTCTTAGGTTTGGACTTATTCTTTGATTCCTAGAATGTCATAAAAGTAGAGCATTTTGCTAATATAGACCATTTTCTTTGACATGGTGTTTCTGTGAACAAAACTTTTATGGATGAGAGGACCAGACTTTTTTTTATGCAGTTAGATTATTTTAGTCTTTTTTTTAAAAAAATGTATCTACAGCCAGCATTTTAAACTGGTGAAAAGTCTGAAATAGACTGACGTTGTTAGATGGCAATTTTCAGAGTTTTGTTAGTTCTGGAAGGGTGTGTGTTGCAAATTCTAGGTGAAAAATATTTGGAAACACTGGGACATTTAATTTTAGCTAAGTGAGCCATATGTTACTTATGAAACATCTATTTTGAGAACTGTGGCAGAGAATTAAATCTGACAATTCTTATTCTGGTCTACTTCCTTCACTGATAAACAAAATAAAACTACAAACACAAGTGGCTTTTAAGGGTACTAGGGAAAGAATGAACTAAACTGATGCAATCTGGTAGTAACTGCTTTTGACAAAAATCCTAATTCATAAATATTTTAGAGGGATAGAGGGTGTCAGTTTAAAATTTCATGAAATTGCACTCAAAACCCAAAATGGGCCACTGTTTCCAGAAATGCTTCTTGTTCTGGGGCACACTTTGAAAGTACCTCTAGATGAAATGCACAGAGGGTTTTGAACAGAAACATGAGATATAGATTCCCAGGCCTCAAAACAAGAGATGACTTGGGCACAAATTCAGGAAGAAGCTCGCAGAGCTGGAGAACAGCCACCATCTGTACTGTAGCAAAAGAGAAACTTCATTCCATCCTTTCGTAAGACCGATTCTCAAAGTCACCCCAAGCACAGTGCCACCTGGAGGATCTCAAGGGGGAATCTGGAAATACACCTCAAACTGCCCCTTGGAAATAGAGACATATTATGAAATTTTGTTGGAATGATCAATGCTGACTATGACAGAAATTGCAGAAATGGGGAATGGGATGGTCACTTTGGAGGAAGAAAAAGGTGGAGGAAGAGATAAACAAGGTTGGGAAAGGTAGATAGATTGAGATATACAGATTATCCGTCTATCTCTCTATTAATCATATATGTATGTACGTATGTATGTATAGACCATCTTTCTAGAGATTTGGTTTTATCCAAGAAGAAAAGAACCACAGCAAGGGTTGTGTTTTGGATATTAGTAAAAGACAACACAGCACTTGGTGAATTATCACGTTCTCTCTAAAACCATTCTCCAGGCCAGCTTTCTCTTTATCTGTGATAGCTGACTCTACCAGACTATCTAATCTACTCCACAAGCAGTTCATTCCACTGGCTCTGTAGTATTAAGCATACTTTTTGTCAGTGATTATGATCGTAGGTATCTTGAAAGAAAATTTCTCATCAGAGGATACACTCACTTTGGTCTTCCTAGTAAATGTAAATGTCCTAATTCATCAGAAATTTCTTTAAAAATAATTTTTAGCTTCCACATTGATAAAGTGAACACCTGGTCTTCTCAAGCCAATTTTCCATTGGAGGACCAGGACTGTTAATTCTCTTTTACATTTTGTATAAAAATCTGAGAGGAGAAACATAAGATTCTCTTAAATTGATTCTCAATGCCTAAGATTCTCAAAATTGACTTTGGGCCTCATGGACTTGATTTGGTTTGGTGCTTTGTTTTCTGAGTTCAGCATAATTCTGTGGCTGTTGATACTTACAAGAGTCCTCTACATATACAGTGATAAGAGTTGAGGTTTACAGAAAAGATCTTTTGATGAATCAGGTGGTTTCTAAAAAGGTGAGGTACAGGGATATGGAAAGGCCTTCTTTTTATCTTATGTTTTAATCACTTGATAATACTTACAGATGATCTGCATGGAGTTGGCCTCTGTGACCCTTCTTATCCCACACCCAACAATTCAAAACAAGAAAACAGGCTTCTGGGATAAACTGTATTCCTTGCACAGTCTTTGCTTCTCTGTGAGCCTGTCCATTTTCTCCAGTCCACTCCACTGCCCACAGATGGTGAAACAGGTGATAGAGCTGATTCAAAGGCAATTCATTCTGCAGAAGGTGAGCTCCTGGGAATGCAACCAAGGAGCCCCAGGTGAGGTAGGCAGGCTGTGGTAGGCTCTGAAGTGAAAGATTATGTAGGTCAGGACCAGAGCAAGAGCCAGCCTCATGCAAGCTAGAATGATTGAGGAACAAAGATTGTGAGAAGCAGAGAAAAATGAGCAGAGAGGAAAATCAAGCAGGTGAGCAGGGCACAAAAGACCTTGAGGGGGGATAGAGAGAAAGATAAAGGTAGGGAGACAGACAGAGATAGAGATAGGGAAAGACAGAGATAGAGGCAGAAATAGAGATTTTGAGAGTGTAGGTTCCTGACATTCCCACTTCCAAACCAATCCCTATAAAGAGCATTCTTATTCACTTTCAGTCTTCGGATAGTCAAGAGATTTTTCCTGTCTCCTTAAAATAACCCCTTTTTAAAACTGAGTTATTTTTAGAGAGATCCAGTTCCTTACAGTCAAAGAGCCTTGTCTAACATACATCTATTATAAGACTTAATTGTTAAAAACTTAAAGAATTGAAGGAACCCTATGAGAGATTTGCTTGGCCAAAGGCCATTAAATTTTTGCACAAAATTGCCATGGGAGGAGTTGCAAAGAGGGCCCCTAATCACCAACCAGGGGGCTTAGGGATGGGGATAAGATTGAATTTGCCTTAAAAGAAATGTGATCTACACCTGGCAATGACATGTCAGGACAGCAGAAAATTCCACATGTCAGGACAGCAGAAAATTCCAAGTAGGCAACATAGAAGATTCCTTTTTTTTCAGCACATTGGTAAGCAGGATCAAAATGTAAATATTTAATATGACCAGCCAAAGCTGTTTTCAGAAAATTGACCTGCTGGGAAGGAAAGAAAGAAAGAATGGGCCGGGACTGTCTTAATTGCAGTCCTGGCCTTACCGTCCGTTGAGTAGCTGTAACGGTATTGTACCCCAACCGTACAGTGGGCTGGCCTAGTCTTCACTCTATTTTGGGCAACAGGAACTTGCTGAGATGCTAGATTGAAGACAGATTGTACCTTCATGGAGTTCCGCCTTCCACGTTCAAATGAATAAAAGTAAACGTTAAGTATGTTTAAGAAAAACATTGCCCTAACGTTTTGTTAAAATTTGTGGAGATTAAGCAAGGAAACTAATGCTAGCTTCAGTGATTTGGAACAGCAGGGTTGAAGAATGCTGTGCTGGAAGCTCTAAAAAATTCACCACCACAGAAAAAGAAGTAGAAGGCTAATAAATAAGGCAGGATTTGGAAGGTGATAGCTGATTTGGAAGGTGAGAGTCCTTTTCTCACTCCCTCTTTCTCTCTCTGTCTCTATCAACATAGTAGTACTAGGTAGAAAGGGCAAATGGGGTTTTTGAGGGCTTTGGGAATCAGGAAGCCATCTATTTAGTTCTTACATCTTACATCTACTGGCAAGTTGATTAACTACCCTAAGTTTCAATTTCTTCATTAGAGATAATATCACACAGATTGCTAGGTTGTTGTAAGAGGTAGTTCTCATAGACATAAAATGCCCAGCAGAGCTCCTGCTTCATATTTTTTTTCCTGGTTCATATTCTTTGATTTGTAGCTGCTACAAATATTGTTGTAGCCATTATTGTTAATAATAAAAATGGATGCATTGGCACCTGTAATGGAATACATCAGCATGTTTTAATTGAAAGTCACTAATGAATGAATGGACGTTGGAATGATTCCTGGTTTCAACAGAGAAACATTTATTAAGTGACAAGTGAACAGAATGGTGAAATAGATGCAGTTGCTGTCCTCAGAAAGTTCACAGTCTCTACAGGTCAGGGACACAAAGAACCAGGTGAGTTCCAACCAGTTCTAGGCAATACTCAAGCATAGGCGCAGGCAAGCAAGAGTCTGTTCAAGCTTTCTCAACTTCATACTTTCCTGACTTCACACTTCCTATTTAGAATTCCACCAAGTCTGTTCACTGTTCTTTTCACCCACATGAATGATTCCAGGAACTTCTCACACAGGACAGGAAGTGGGTGTAGAAAGTTAAACAAACAAACAAAAAAAAAAAAAAACAGAGGGCGACAATGAATATCTACATCCTCTTCTTCACTTGGAACCAGCTAATAATAGGAAAAACTAGCTCAGCAAATTGGTCACAGACTAAATGGAGAAAATTCCCCTAAATGGGCAAGAAAGACTTTGCTACAATCAGCTACCAGAATGGTGATTCCTTGAATCTATCTCTGTAGAATCCATACAGCCCATTCACACCTTAGTTTGATTTTGGTGACAATGTTTTAGGGTGCAGAAAAGCTTACAGCAGGATTTTCCAAACTGCACTCATTTCCCATACCTTTAGTTTTTGCCACGATCACCTTAGTACCTGTATGATTATTTATTATTTACTTGATATTTTTCTTTATCTCAACTCTTTATACTAAAAGCAATTTATTTAAAAAGAAAATCTATAAAAGCAATTTCTGGCATAAATAAGAAGCTACGATTATTAGCCACAGTACTATGGGAAGCAGCTGTACAAATAGATATATATCAGTCTCATGATATTTCAGTGATTATTGTCACCCACTGAAATGTGTGGCTATGGGAAGTTTTGTGTATGTTTGTTTTGATTGTCATTCGATGTGTTAAAAAAGAATTGAGAAAGGTGTAACTTATCACGTTTCAAGTTATTTACTGCCGTGTCTGTGGACCGCCTTAAAAAAAAAAAAACTTATGGAACTCCTGAAATCTCACCCACCCTTTGAAAAATGCTGGTTTTGAGCACTGCAATGTCTGGCCCAGCACTACACAAAACAATTTCCATATAGCTCATCAAGCATTTATTAAATAACCAGTAGGTGTCAGGCAATATAGTTGGAGCTGGTGGAGAGAGGGCAGGCTTCCAGAGTGGACTGGCACTTCTCCTGCCCTCCAAAGACTCAGAAACTAGCCGGAAGTTGAACATGTAAGTGTAGCAAACACTAGACTTTATCATTCAGGATGGATTAAGTTATGCTGCACTAACAAATGACCCCAACACGTGACACATGATAACTGCTCATGTTCCCTCTTGATATAAGTCCCTGTCAGGTCATCTGTTCCAAACTCTCTTTTCTCCGGGATCCCAAATTGATGGATCAGCCTTATCTAAGCCATCACTGGTCTTACTGCAGACGGAAAAGAGATCAAAATGAGTCACATGCTGACTCGTGAATTTTCTACATAGAAATGTCATATATCACTTCCGTTCACAGTTCATTGGCCAAAGAAAATCATGTGACTAAAGTGGCAGTGATGGGTGGGGAAGGGGGGTGGACAGAACCCCCTGCAAGGAAAGGCTTAAAGCAAAATGCAGCTCACAAAAGAGGAATCGATACCTTAAGTAATAATAAAACCTACTGGATATTACAATAATGGAATTGAGATTTAAACCTAGGCTTTTGGAATTCCTGTCCATTGTGATAGTCCCATAACCAACCTGCCTCTCTAAGAAGAAACATACAACATAGCATTTAAGTGCATATTTACTTCTCTGCAGAATCATTTGCAATCTAAGTGGAAAGACAGGCTTAAAAAGTAGGAAGATTGTAAATGCCCATATACCTATCACAAGTTACTAATGGGTTTCTTATGCACATGAGGGAACAAATTCAGATGCTAACATGATTCTTTTAACCAAGGAATAAGCTCATAGAATAAGGCTGACATGTACTCTCAGGAGCCTCTCCTCCTCCTTTACTTTACTTGGATCTTCGAATAGAGGAGACTTCTGGGTCAGGAATAATTTAAATACAGGCCTGCAGGGAAGAGCAAGATGAACCAAAAGACCTCTAAAATGCACTTGCAACCCTGTGGACCCATAGTATCTTACCCAGAGGACAAATAGCAAATAAAAAAGATGTGAAGATAAAATTTCTTGGGTAGACAGAGAGTGCCATTGCAAGGGAATTTAATTTCCCCCTGAACTGAAAATGAAACCCAAGACAATAAGTGACTATATAAAGAGAACATTGCTTTCTAAATGTTGACATCAGTAAGCTCTTTCCACTCCAAGTTTGGATTTTTACAGAAAAAGGAAAAAGTTTTCAAACAGCTTCAACCCTTTGGTACATATTGTCAATTGTGGAAGAGCTTTGAAAGTGTGGGGCTTAAGCTGTCAGAAATATAAATCCATTGGGGCCGGCCCGGTGGCGCACTGGATAGTGCGCTGCTTGGGAAGCGCGGCGGCACTCCCGCCCGAGGGTTCGGATCCCACATACGGACCGGTTCCCGCTCACTGGCTGAGCGAGGCGGACCGGTACGGGGGCAACACTGAGGGTTGCGATCCATTGCTGGACACGGAAAAAGACAAAAAAAAAAAAAAGAAAAAAAGAAATATAAATCCATAAAGTATTGTTGTCCCTTATTTATTTCTGATTTCTTTCTGTTGGTTTTATAAAATTTAATTATTGTCATTATTACTATTATTTTGTAAAGAAATAAAATGTTAAAAATGTCACAAGTACTGTCTAGTGTTCTTGATTCTAAATAAAATCTGTTCTCCAGGGAAAATTATTCTAAAGCTTAGGAGACTCACTGACAATTGTATAAGTACTGGGGAACATCTTAACACCTCAAATCAAACACACAAGCAAAAACCCCAAACTGAGTAGGGATTATGATGAAAGTGATGATTATGGAAAGAGAGCAAGAACAAAAAAATCCTTCTAAAACTAGTTTTACTAACTTAAGGTAAACACATGACTACAGTTTTCAGGGATAGAAAAAGCCAGAAAAGATTATGCAAAATTTGGGAAATGATTATTGTTTTTCAGATAGGCTTCAGCTGAAACTACAATATCTTATCTGCTTCTCAAAACCTTGTTGAACCTGTGAGGCCAGGGTGAACTGTCAATTTCTCAATTTAATTTACCCCAAACCGTCTCATTTTCATGATCGGAGCTCCTTTTAGAAACCCACCACACTTTGAAACTTCTTCAGTGATAACACAGATCTTAAACTACGGGTATTAACTACGCTATAGTCTCCTTTCAAGTGGTAGTCTTGGAGATGTAAAAGGAAGATCAGATGAAACAGTACACAAACAGTAAGAACAGCAAAGTGAACAATAAAAATATGAGGGGACATAATGATTTTGGTGTGGGACATATGATTTTTGAAGCTGTAGGGAAAAATCCCACTAAGAGAACATAGCAAAGGGTCAGGTGTATCAACACGCCAATGACAATCAAAGTTCTGGGATGGGATAAAATTGTCATTAACAAGGGAAGACCTTATTTCATTTTGTTTTAAATTAACTATAAGAGGACAGTCTTGCTTCCACAGACACCTGACCACGTTGGCTAACTGACCTAAAGCAAGGGAATTTACAAATTGTCTCTAATTTCATTTCTTACCATATTTCATTGATTCTAAGATATACACTTTTTTCACACTTTAATATCTTGGAAATTGAGATGCCTTTAACAATCAACAGTGGGACAGAACTTATTTGATAACTTTTTTTTTCTTTTCTTAGTGGTAACAATTCGTATGTGCATACATACACACATGCACACACACACCAACACAGAGAAACACACACCAGATGTTTTAACTGAGAGTTAGCATACTTGATGCATGAGATCCAGTTAATAACTTCCACTTTCCTCAAATAGATGTGGTTTGTAATTCTTAATCAGAAGTGGATAGAGACAAATCATTTTTATTTTATTATGGAGTTAATAATGCCAACATTTGTTCTCCAATGTTGCACTGAGTAAATAGAACACATTCCTTGAATTTTTAAAAAATGAGAATCACATGACTAGACATAATAGACCTTATCATAAGCCTTGGCACCAACATTAGGAATCCCACATACCAAAAAGTATGGTGGAGCCATGCGGTTATCAGAATTTGTTTTGAAAACTCTAGGTCTGTGGTTTTCATTCTTGAGCAGGCATCACCATCACCCAGAGGTCTCGTTAAAGCACAGATTCCTGGGTCCCAACTCTAGAGTTTCTGATTTGATTGGTCTGGAGTGAAACTGAAGAACACGAAAGTGTATCAAGTTCCCAGGTGATGTGGATGCCACTGACCTGCGGACCACACCTGGGGAACTAGTTTTCTGGCGTGATGGTTCTGTGATCACCTGGGCTTTAGGAAAGGGGGAAGAGGCCAGATCAGAGCCTCAGACTCTCCTCCTTCTGTTTCTTTCAAATCAGTCCAGGTTTTATCTCCTCTATATCAGATCCTGCATGAGATTTCATATTAAATAAAAGTTTTGCTGCTTAATTTCTTGTAATAAAAATCATTATTAAAATTGAAACAGCCAAATCTTCAGGATAAGGCAGGTTTAGGTTGTAATTCCAGTTTTATCATTTAGTACTAAAAAAAGTTGCACTTCAGTTTTTTTCTTTTTTTTTTTTGTCTTTTTTCTGTGTCCGGCAACAGATCGCAACCCTCAGTGTCGCCCTCGTACCGGACCAGGACCGGCAACGGGATCGCAACCCTCGGTGTTGCCCCCGCGCCTCGCTCAGCCAGTGAGCGGGAACCGGTCTGTATGTGGGAACCGAACCCTCCGCGGGAGCGCAGCCGTGCTTCCCAAGTGGCGCACTAGTGCAGTGTGCCACCGGGCCGGCCCCTGCACTTCAGTTTTTTAAAAATCTCTCCAAAATGGGGATAATAAAACATTTGAGGTTTAGAGATAATGTATACACAACATATAGTAGATAGAGTTCCTTGCAAATGGTAGGTGCTTAGCAGATTGTAGCCATCAGTAACAACAAGAATAGAGTTCTCACCCTCGAAGGCACAGACCTTGCCATCTTCACCCTTTATGTGGACGTGTGGTTACTTGGAGTGACTTCGTACAGAGCAGCTGTTGTCAACTGAATTTGGAACAGGCTGCTACATCCCCAGCCCTGGATAATCAAGACTCAGAGCTGCGGTTGGGTCACAGTACCCATAGTTTTAAAAGCTGGACACACACTTATTGCCCGGCTGCCTCTGGGCCCCTGGCATCTGGAGCATGGCTGATTGTAAACTAGCCAACAAGCATGCCCTGTGGACAGAAGGAGCCTCAAAACCAGCTTCTGTCTGCAGCAGCTCCACTCGGTTCAGTACCAGATGCCTCTATTCCTCTGCAGTTTGTTACAGGTGCTTGCATAACACAGCTGCCAGACACTCTGCAGTGTATGTTTAAGAGGATCTGTTTGTTACAGGCATAAAAAATACCCCCTCCTTGTGTGTGACACCCCAATTTTTACTATTCCCCCATCTGCTCAGTGCTTTGGAGCTCTGAAAGTGGCAATATCATTTGTACCTAGGGTAAAGATGTTCCCTTCTAACTTAAGTCTAAGCTTTTATTAAAAACATTTAACATTTTGGCTACTACGAGGAAGAACATTTATTCCTGGGGGGCGAGGGGGGAATGAATAGAAAAAGAAAGGAAGCCTCTTCGTTTAAACATTTATTTTATCTCATAATATCTGTAAAGAACTGTAGAAAACTTTTGGACTCTATCATTCTAAGAATCTATTTTATATCATATTTGAACAGCCTGGATGTGGGAGGCAAGGTTTCAATACTTAAAACAAAGATAGAAATCTAGCTCTGAGTTCTGAACACAGACCAGAACAGCTTGAGGGTGTTACTTCAATATTTTCCCTTAAAGGTAAGCTGAGCAGTTACAGATGGCATCTGCCTTAGGAAGATCCCTTTCCATACGTTTTAAGTAAATATTCTTGCAGATGGGTGTCTATGGGAAAGAGACTAGTGAAATCAAATAAAACTTTTCCAATGTCTATGAACCAATGCATTGATTAAATCAGTTGGGTTTTTGAAATTTGTGACTTTAAAGGCTGTGATTTACTTGATTATTTGCTTCGATTAAAAATCTACCTTATTAACTTCTTCAGATCCCCAGAGGCTCCAACAGATGGTATTAGGAAAGCAAGAAGAGGATCTACAGCAACTTAAAAAAAAAAATCCACAATGTAGCAAAGCAAGATGTCTAAGCTATACACTTTCTATTGCTTGGGTTTAGAATATAAGATGTATCTTTAATACAAATAGCTACATCTCCATCTCTGCCTTAATGACCTGCTCGATATATACTGTAGTCATTTATATTAATTCCATCATTAATAATGGTTTCTTTGAGATGCCATCTATGAATACAGCAATGTCAGGAGACATATGAGTTGTCTACAATATCTGCAGATCAACCTTAAGGAACCAGAATCTCACCTCTAGAAGTGGCCATTTATTGATTGCCAAAATGAGAAGGGAACCTTCTTAAAACTTCCTGGTTCAATTGATAACTCCTGGTAGGTTATGGGGAAGGGTAGGAAGAGGGGGAAAAGGTGCTTAATCACACCTAGGTGGTCATGAAGGCTCTGCAAAGGAGCCAGAATGAGTGCCCTGGAAAATGTGACCTGCCAACTGGTCTTGGGTGTCTAGCTTGTCTGCCTAGCTGCCCTTTGTTAGATCAGATTCCAAATATCCCAAACTGAGTGGTCGCTATGTATGGTCACTGTGTATATAGCCAATGGGAACCTGCCAAGTGCTGGACACTGTACTGTGCACTCTACATCCTACATTATCTCATTTAGTCTTCTCAGATATTCCTGTGGATGTGTGGAAGGGCATTATTACTACCTGATTTTACCAGCTAGGAAGATAGAGAATCAGAGAAGGAAAGTAACTGAATTGCAGTCATCCTGCTCACTGGGAAGGGTAGCCAGGTGTCCAAACAGAAGGATGAGATGTTGCTCAAGCTATTCTCCCTCATGGTCCTTCATATTCTCAAAACTCACCCCGCCAACTCCCTCTCCACTCCCCCCCCCTCCATAGAGGAAATTGCAAAGTGCTTAGTGTTGCTGGACCAAAGTGGCCAGGAAGAGAGTAACTAGAGACAGAATTAATGAGGTATCTACGATCATAAACAGCCTTGATTTTTCTGCTAAATAATTTAGGTCTGAACCTGCAGGGAATAGGGGACTGCTGAAATATTAAGCAGAAGGACTGACATCACCATTATTCCAGAAACCGAGTCCAGAGATTTTAGTGATTCTGCTTTTTTGTTTGTTTGTTTGTTTGGTTGGTTTTTTTTGTTGTTGTTGTTGTTTTCCTATACATTCACATACATAACCGGGTTCTCTTCTTTTTACATTATGTCAATGAACCAATCAGGAGGCGGAGTCAGAAT
Source organism: Galeopterus variegatus (assembly GCF_000696425.1). Taxonomy (NCBI): domain Eukaryota; kingdom Metazoa; phylum Chordata; class Mammalia; order Dermoptera; family Cynocephalidae; genus Galeopterus; species Galeopterus variegatus. The sequence continues at coordinate 10,824 of NW_007726349.1, read as the reverse complement.
CCCACTTCCACCAGCAACTCTGGCTGTGTGACATTTCATATGCTTTTTAAGCTTTTCAAGCCTCAGTTTCCTATTCTGTAAAATGGGGATGATAACACCCACTATTCAGGTTGCTTTGCAGCTCAAGTGGATGATAGTATACTAGCTCATGACTGGTCCATGGTAAGTACTGAGAAAGTGTTAAAGGTTGAATTGTATCCTCCAAAATTCCTACGTTGAACTCCTAACTCCCAGGGTCTCAGAATGTAACATTATTTGAGACAAGGTCTTTATGTAGGTAATCAAGTTAAAATGATTTCTTAGATTGGACCTAAATCCAGTATGATTTGTGTCCTCTCAAGAACAGGAAATTTTGGACATGGACATACACAGAGGGAAGATCTACAAGCCAAAGAGGTAGATATTTCCCTCATGGCCCTTAAAAGGAACCAATCCTTCCAACATCTCTATTCTGGACTTCCAGACTCCAGATCTGTGAGTGAATAATTTTTTGTTGTTTAAATCACCCAGTATGTGGCGCTTTGTTATGGGAGCCCTAGCAAACTACTACAAAAAGTATTAGGTTTTGTCCCTTCCATTGCTCTCTCCTTATCTAGGTCTGGTCTTAAGAACATTATATCTGATTAATGCTCAGAGTTCCTGGCTGTCCTCCTTGACTGTGAGCTCAGGAGAGCAAATGGGTTTCATTTTGGGTGCCAATTCTTATCATGTATAGTCACTGCCTGGAGCACTGCATGGAGAAGGACTGTGAGGCCAGCCCAGACTCAGTGGGTAAAAGTGCTGTGATTGATTAGCAATGTCTGCCACAGGCACAGAAAGGGAAGGTGCAGGGAACATGCTATGGATTTTCAGCCCTGCCTAGACTCTTGCTGGTGTATTCTTGAAAAACCATTAACAGATCGAGCCTCCTAATGTAGCACTTATATCTTTTCATCATCCTGCTCAAAAGCTTTAAGTAGCTAGTTTCTGCCAACCACAAAACATGTATACACTTTAGTCTCCAGCATCTCCAACAACATTTATGTATTGATTCATCCATTCAAGAATAGAATACAAGAAATAATAATCCTACAAGAAATATAATAATTGTAATCATAATCATAACATAAACATAATAGAATAAAATAAAATGCAATCATAACATAATAATAACATAAGAAATAATACTAACTGACCCTGGAATATCATGCAGCTCAGTACCCTTTCTTTTTGTCTAGCTTTCGTCATTCCTAGCTTTATTTGGGTTCACTTCTGCCCCACCCTAACTCAGCCAGCTCACATTTCAGACAGTCTAGAAAGAAAAACAGCTTCTGATCTCTTCTGAATTCACATTTCTAAAGCTGTCTAATCTGATTAGCAAGGTTCCCTACCCCTTCCATATCCCATTTGAAAAGTTCCAGGAAAGCCCTCTACCTGGCCCAGTTTGGGTCACATGTCAATCCTGGACCAATGACCACACAGGAGAAGAAGAAAGAGATTGGCTGGGCCTAAGTGACTTGCCCATGTGGCAAGAAATAACCTGAGCAGTTAGGGGACTACCATGAAAATTATCTTTGAGGAGACAGGTAGATCTGGAAGAAAGTCTAGGTGGCTGAATGGAGGGGGAATGAAGGCACTTCAAGTATGAAAGATCCAGAATATTATAGATTAACAAATAAAGAAGTGGAAAGGACTACAGATAAACTGAATAGACAGAAGAACTGATTCAGTGAAACTTTAAATTTTTTTTTAGGTAATTATCAAATCTGAATGTGAGGTGAGATTGCACATTTATTGTGAGATTGATCATTCAAAATGTCTCAAGCCTCTCTGTAAATTTAACACCATGTGTAGATCTGGAAGTAAATAAGCTCCCACTCCAAAGTCAAATCATAGAATTGGTAGTGGCTGCCAGGAACACTGTGTTAAGAGGCAGAGGTTGCATTTACCTGAACAGAAAAAAAAAATTATATATATATTATGATTAAATAGAGCGCTATGGCATGGATAAGTCAAATAACACAAATGGACTTTACTTGATGCTCCTAAAACATCTGCTGACACATTGATGTTTTGTAGATAATGTTCAATTGAAAAATGACAATGAAAACTTATCATAAATCTACCTGTAAAATGAGCAATGTAATGAACCTGTCCATAAGTTTGTGTATAAGAGTATGTAAATTGCAATTAAGGTTGTGATGGGGCCCATCTATTAATAATATGCATAAAGATGAAAGAATATTTCAATAGTAAAGGCAATAGTTCAATAGTAAAGGGAAACTTCTAATGATTAAATACCAGATCCTCCAATAAATATAAACAGGGCAGAGAAGAGAGATGAGAAGAAGAGAGACAGGAGAGAGAGTGTCTGAATTTAATTACAGCAAATAAAATTTACAGCATGTATTATTGGGCTGCCCTTCAGGAAACAGGCTCATAGGCTGATAAATAAATTCACTAAAAGCTCATTCAACAAAAATTAATTCATTAAATAATAGTAATATCATATTACTGGAAAACTTATTTAAATGTTTGGTATTCTTGCAACTATTTTGTCAAAGATTTATCAGTCCTGTTAGGATGAAGGTCAAATTGTGATGTATTCACATTTTAGACACTCAACACTTCAACATGCTTAATGATTTATATGGGAAATCATGGGTAAAGGACAGGCATGTATGTGTGAGGGCTTCATTCATTGGCTTTCTGAGAACTTCTTAAAAAGCGTGAATTGAAAGACCACTAAACTTGTGATCAAAGGATTAGTAATCTGGGCTCTGCTTACTGGTAATTTTAAGCCCATGCACAAATTATTTTATTTATCTGAATTTTAATTTATTCAACTGTAATCCAGGGGGGGGGGAATCCCACTCTTCTCTCTAATGTGAAGAGTGCATTGGGAGAATTGTCAGAGGTAGCTGCTACTGCCTCTTTGCCCCTTAAAACTCAGAATAGATTTTTCCAGACACACATTCCACAATCTGTGAAAAGTCCAAAGCTTTTCTTAAGATATCCACTTTTGCTAGGGGCCTTGCACTCTCATTGTATCCATTTCTTGCCCTCACTATGTTTCTGTTCTTTGCTCTGTCCCTCCCTGTTGAGTTACCTTTGAATAAAATTGACCATAACATGAAACAGTGACTTACTTTGACAACAAATACATAAACATAATGTTCCCAAAAGGACATTACATGTGTAGCAGACTGTTAGTCAGGATAAGCCAGGTAATGCTGAAGTAACAAATGACTTCAAAATCTCAAGGGATTAGGAATTAAAAAATAGTTTTGTTCTTGATCATATCACATGTCCATAATGAACTTGGTGGGACAGTGTGGGTGGGGAGAAGGTTGTTGTTCCTCAGTGTCTCTCAGGGACCTAGGATGAAGGAAAACCCATATCTCAAATATGTCTAGTACCCATGCCAGAGAGTGGAAAAAAATTCTAGAAACTCTTGCATCAGTAATTAAATGTTCTAGCACTTGTCACTTTCATTTATAGCTCAATGGCCAGAACTAGATTTAAGTCCCCACTCAAACCACAAGAAGTTCAGGAAGAGCCCAGCAGGGAGGAGAGATAGAATGTTTAGTGATAAGCCCTAGTGGTAACTATACAATATTTTGCATGAGGAAGCTGAAGGGTTTACATTGTAACAACACAAACATTAGGTATTACTACACTTAGAAGTACTTTCATACATACCGCTATGCTGTTCAGCTATTCTCTCTCACCTACTCTTCCTACCCTCATGTGTCTTGGACCTCTCTCTTAGAGACAAAAACATCCTCAAATTCTTCTTACCTGTTTATGCAGAGTGAATCAGCTGTCTGCAACACTTATCCCTAACTCAGCTCCAGTGTGCTCTCTGTTTAGTTAAGACTCTGTGTAAGTTTGGAAACTACCATTTGCAAAAACCTGTTTAATTTCTTAGTCTGGAGCCAATCCCCTCCCTGTTTTCACAGAGTGGGTATTTGGGGGATTGAAAGAAGACCGATGAATTACTCCCCCATTTATACAAGCAAAATGTGATTCTATATATGAAAACAATTTGTACAGTGTAAAGTCCTATGGAAATAATTCTTACCATATTACTATGTGACTCCTCTGTGACTCTATTTTCTCACTGTAGAAAGGAAATGACAATCCTTGCTCTGACTATATACCTGCTAGTTTGTAAATGAAAGTGCTCTGTAAACTCCAAAGCTGTATGCAAACTCCAAGACATTGATATAATGACAGACAAACAAGATTATTGCAGCAAATTCAGAAGCTGTCCCAAATGTCAAGCACTGAGGGCCAGTGCTCTCTTTTTCCTTCTGGGTACAGTAAGTAGGCATTTTATGGTCTGATATCAAGTAAAAGTCAAGCTTTCCCACTACTCTGGTTTTGTCTGTCTTTCTGATTTAATAATGCAGTCCATATTGGAAGATGATGCAGTTATGTCAGTTATTAGAGAATTACATTTTTGTGTTCTGCTAAGGGGAAGTAAAGATTAGCTCTGCCAGATGCACTCATAAAACTAGATAGAGGCATACCTCCAATTCAACCCATCCATCTTTCTCTAGGACATGTCAACATGTGGAATTTACGAAATATGGACTGTATTAAAAATGTTAAATGCACTTTTAAAAATGTAACCACTTCAGAAATAAGATACCTTTTGTTCATTTGTTTGCTTTTGCTTATTTTTGTTTGCTCTTATTTTTCCTCAACTGGATCGTCTGTGCTTGTTAAGCATCAGTAAATGGCCAGTTACGCAGCAAACACAAAATATTCATATGAATATTTAATGAGAAATGATAGCAGAAATACAGTGTGCATTTGTTGCTCCACTGGAAAGCTATATTCATTATTCTACAAATTATTCTCCCATAAATATTTCAGAAACTTGAAAAAAGGTTAGAAGTGTGTGCCCCGTACTTGGTGGGCGGAAACATTTCTGCATTACTATGATGAATGCCAGTCCTGCTTTCATTGCTGAAGTCTGAAATCCATCTTTTAGTCAGTTTTAGGAGATGGAGTTATTTCATGTTTTGTCATAATGCACACACAAATAAAAAAACCCATCAATTAGCATGAAGGGATTATAGGTTATTTCTTGATCAGATGGCAGATAACAACTTTCTTGGTACCAGCTGAGATTAAGAAACAGAACTCTTATTGTGAAAGGTAGTCTGAGAAAATAAATGCAAGACGTCTGTTTATCCTAGCACAAGGCATCATTAAGCCCAAGCCTTCTCAGTCTACTGATTTTGATAGAAAAGATTTATTTTTTTATAGCCAACAAATATTTATTAAGTTCCTGCTATGTGCTAGGCACAATGCTGTATGCTAAAGATAAAAGAGAGACCAAGAATATGGTTCTTTTTGATATCACTAAATTTCTGATGAATGACTTTATCTCAGTTGATTAACTTTGCATTGAATATAGTCTCACTTAAGGGGTTGAATGGTGTTAATATTATTTCTCTGTGATGGTAAAAGAGCCGACAAGTGATTAATTGAAAATGGTAACCAGGAAATGATTAGATGGTTCCATGTCTATTCCCAAGGAAGACTGGATGTGAAGAATCTAAGATGGATTGTGTTGATGGTTCCTTTAGGGTATCAGAGAAGGGGAGCTAATATTCATCAAGGAAATATAACTTCCCTTATATTTAAATTATTTCTATCCAGATGAGTACTGATTCTAACCTTCCCCTCAGAAAAGAAATAAGATCTTAACAAGGCTACTATTTTACTTAGCCATAACCTTGCTATTCACAGCTCTTGCCAGAGTACTGAATTGATGTATGCTGCATTTAATGGTGATTCAATCAACTCTGAGACTCTCAGCTCTTGTGTGAGTCATGCAGAGTAGCCATGTGTGCAGCTGGCACCTCTAAGACCACTTCCAACTTGGGAGACATGGGTCTTATTGGACAGGACAGGTCAAAACTCTGGGTGTAAAGAACACATCAAAATGTAAATATTTCTCTAATGAATGTCTCCCTCCCCTCTCCACACAGTGAATTGTATCACTTGGACAACAGAGAAGTGATCAGAGACACTGAAATTTCCTAAATAACAATAGCGGTTTTAGCATCATCATCAACAGTAACACAATTATAACTGGAAAAAAATGTCCAGAAGCATTTTAGGCATTAAATGATTAAAGGTTATAAGTAACTTTCTCAGGGTCACACAGCTGATTGATGATGAAATTAAAACGTAGCTGTAGTGTCCTTACTTTTTTTCAGTTTCTTGACCACGCTCGTTCCCACTCATGGCTGGCTCCTCCCCATTTTCTGGCCAACTCGGGATTATCCTCATGATTCATAGCACGGGCTGTGAAGCAGGCTTCTTGATTCCCCATGTCAGATACTACGCTTCCTAATTGCGTGACCTTACTCAAGTTGCCTAACATTTCAAAGTCTCAGTTTTCTCATTTGGTAAATGGGCATAATAAAAATCACAGAGTTGTGATGATTAAACAGAATCACATATGCATTTTCATGGTGACAAAGACAGCAACAAAAATGATGGTGATGGTGATCGTGAGAGTGGTGTCATAATACACAAGATGTTTTCCACCTAAACCGTTTGATGACTGGAGAGAATCTTATAGCTGGTGTAAAATCTTACAGAATCCCCCCAAAAACTAGATGTTCAATGTGTTTAACTCAACAGTTTATGCAGCGATTTTTTTTTCTTTTTTCTTTAACTGAAAATAATTACAAGAACATAGCTATAATTCACCGTCATAGCCTTGAGGAAGCTTCATGCAATTGAAGAAGATAAAACTGAGAAAATTGAAAGACTATTTGAAATATGCAGTCATAGTGAGCACTTCTTGTTTAACTGCATTCTGCTTACATAACTAAAGGACCTAAATTAAAGCATAATCATGTTTCTAATGATTGTGCATTCTTTTTCCTCCTCCAACATAAGGAAGCTCAAGGTGTTTAAAGAGTTATGCTTTGGGATCAAGATAACTAATGTATAAATTAAATATACATTTCATACATTTATTTACATAAGTGAAAAAAGAGGCAAAAATGCCCACCCCCAGCAGTTTATTACTTCTTCATGCTTAAGGAGAAAGACTTGCTATAGATTTTTTTCCCCCAATGCATAGAAGCTAAAAGTTTCTCAAGGAAGAGTCCAGGTACATATTTCAAAAGTTTGGGTGGATTTGCATAACCTCTGAAATGCTGAGAATATAGAACACACTACAGTATATCTAATTATCTTTATGAAATCTCTCAAAATCAATGGCATTATACTCAAAACCAGCTGCAGCCAGTGAAGTCAAACAGAGCAGAATGTCATTGGGGTTACCAAGAAGTATGGCTTTCTTCTTAATAACACTATTTTTATGGAATATGGAATTTTTGAATTGTCATATTCTGTTAACTCTTTTAAGAACCCAAACAGAATTGAACTATTCTGGCTGAAGCAATCAATTCAACTCTATCTCAATTTTTTTTCTTTTGGCACTTGTAACTCCTTAAAGACAAAGAGCTCTAGTTTTGAGACATAATTCCAGATCTAGCTTTCACTGGATCATAATTTTGTTACTAGTGATAAGAGGTGCGATCACTCTTCTCTAACTGTGGCTGTTGTAGGAATATTCAAAGTAATTGATTACTAATGGAGTGTTTTGTTCTCACAAATGGTCTTTTCTTGAAAAATGATGTCAATATAAACAGAAATTAGCCTTTCAAGCAAGAAAATTCTAAAGAATTTAGGGAACCTAGAATGTGGAAGAAAGGGGCTACTTCAGCTGTTTTGTAAACTGAGTTTTAGGGAACAGTTATTAAGCTACTTCAGCTGTTTTGTAAACTGAGTTTTAGGGAACAGTTATTAAGTGTTAAAAGCTGATATGTAAAGAAGCTATGGTCATAGGTAAAGGTGTTATTTCAAAAAAAGAAAAAAGAAGGAAGGAAGGAGCAAATTGCAACAGAAGCAAAACCACCCCAAATATTCATCTGGATAGGAGTGATTTATTCATTTATACAACAATTATTAAGTCTCTACTATGTGCTAGTCACCAGGCGAGGTGCTGAGCATGAATTGGTGACTAAGATAGACATGGTGCTACTCTCATAGAGTGCCACCTGGTGGGAGAATTAGATAATCATATGAAAACAAAACAGGTGCTCTGATGGGGTACAAATGGCACTGTGAAAGTACACAGACGGGTATTTAACTGAGAAGGCCTCACAGAAGAAGTGGCACCCACAGTCTTAAAAAACAATGGGATGATCTTTACAAAGTGGTTTTAGAGATGTTCATGCTGCAGAGGGAACATGCACACACTCACACACATACACTGAGTCAACAAATGGTGAGAAAGTGCTGCAGATGGGGATTTGGGAAGGCGAGTCTAAGCAGGAACCTTACATTGAGAGCCATTGATAGAATGCTAGACTTGATCCCAGTATCAGTAGAAGATATGGAAGGGATTTGGGGAAGAGCAATTGTGATCTGCTTCATGTTTTAGAAAATATCACTGTGGCTGGTATATGGGGAGTAGATTGATCGGGGCAAGAGCAAGGGAAGGAAGGCCAGTTATGGAGTGATCATAGCATTGCAGGCAAGAGGAAAGAACGGCTTAGGCCAGAAAAGTAGAAGGAGAATGGATAGGCATGAAGAGATTCGTGGCATATTTAGGAGGGGACGATCTGTTGGACTCGATTATTGGTTGTGGGAGATAAGGGGGAAGGAAGGGTCAAGAGTGATTTTTAGACACATAGAATTAAACTTTGGTAGGTTTATTAGAAAAAAAGCAGAGAATAAAAGCTTTCTAAAGTTTCAGCCTAAAGAATGTAAGAAAAAACTAAAGAAGTCAACTGGTTCACTTGTAAGACTCTGCCTGCTTTACATGTATATGTGAATCCATTCATTTGTTTCTCCAACATTTATAATGAGAGCCTGTTATTCACCTGATACTAGGCTTCACCCACTTATGTGCAAGTCAAAAGAATATGGATCCCTCTGGATAGAAGAAGAACTAGAAAAAAATTCCTCAATTTTTACTCCTTTATAAATGAGTTTTAATTTATGCCTCTCAAAGTTGGGGCCTTTTATTAGTGACTATAAATCTCAGACAGACAAGAAGTCATAAGATTCTGAAATTGCCTTATAAATTAGTTGCTGGTAGTGAAACAGTGGTTTCGTTTGTTGAGGGGCAGGGGTGGGGAGGGATTTTGGTGTTGAAATAATTATTGAACATTACTGAACCAAATAATTAAACTGTGCTGTAAAATTATGGTTATGGTAATATTCCCATCATCATTTGTTTTGTTTCTCCTAATCTAAATTATGATTTTTTTGTTATTGCTTTGCAAAACTACAATATAACAGTCAAACCTGAAATTAAAACCAGCCTGCAAAAGTTACACAAGGTGATCCAATATGCTCCACTAGCAATTATTCATGACAAATAATATCATGAAGCTCTTAAATCCTCATTGTAAAGCTAGCTGGACATGCGTCAACTAAAACCTTGGATATTTATAGGTATCAGAAGTGAGGCATGACTTGCTGAAACAATCAAAATGCAAAGGAGATATCTGAAAGTCCAATGGGAGCATCTTGGAATATCAGATTTCTGTTTCCTAGCAGTGCTAAATCTCAGTAGTGCTGACAAGGGAGAAGGCACTGATTTTTTTCAAGCAACCAAAGGGAATGCCGCACCCTCTCCTTCACCGTTCTACCCCAGGCTGCTAGCTCTCTTTGCTCTGCCTGTAAAATTCTGCATGGAATGATGTTTTTGGGCCAAACAGTAAACTCATTTCTGAGCATCCTATGAAAACTAGGTAATCCAAGAGAACTATATAAAAAGTAACATCATCATCATTCAAAAATAAATTTAAAAGATTAGTAAATTACCAATTTAATAATTTACAAACTTGTAGGGGCAACTTAAAGAAAGATATGCTTAAGTCTCACAGGATCAAAACATGGAATGTTTCCTGTGGTTCCTTACTTTGTAGATCTTAACATTAGTGCACAGTCCCCCAGGTATTGAGATAATATAAATAACGCACGGATTTAGACTATTTTTAGTGGTGTGGGGAAGCACCCACATTCTGAACAGATTTTCCTCCCATTTCTCTGGTTCCTGTGAAGCCAGCAACTCATGTGACTTCAAAACCCAGTAGAATTAAGTAGTTGAAAATTCCACACAAAGCTTGTGCTATTTAGAATTGTATCCATTTCTAATCATTCAAAATGGCCCTCTAAAGATTCACACGGCTTTGCAAATTTTATGAATGTGTGTTCTAAAATTTATTTTGAGAAAGATTCAAATCCTAGTTCTAAGAACTCAGAATTAAGATAAAAGACTCCAACTATATTTTTGTTCTCCTCTCTTTCTCTATTCCCCATTCTACTATGCACAGAAATTCATGTTAATCTCCTTTTCTAATATGGCCCAATACATTTTAAGACACGTATATAAAGACAAGTGTTCAAAAAAATCAGAGCATTTCAATAAAACCCCACTTAAAAGCAATAAAGTAAACCCCTCCCTAATACAAGAAGAGAAAATAAGACAGTGATTAATAACAGGATCTGGACTTAGGAGGAGCAAGATGGCGACGGGTCTGGAGCGGGCGTGCCAGAGGACAGAGCGAGCCTGAGAAGTGTGTGCTGTGCTGCCAGAGTACTATTTGCATTTCCAAGAGCAACAAAAAACAAATAAATCACTGATCAACTAATCTACAATGAAAAAAAGCAGCTACAGTCTCGAGGTTTTAGGGCCGATGCAAAAGAAGATTCCTGAGAGCGCCCTAACTGCGCCGGGAGACCGAGCAGCCCAAGGCAACAAAGGCCAGGAAAGACGGCAGTGGTGACGCA
>NW_007726348.1:816977-825773 GCF_000696425.1 Galeopterus variegatus | reverse complement strand
TCCTTCCCCTCTCCCCCTCCCCCAACTGCTACACAACAACATCTTAGAATGTAAAATAATAATAATAATAAATAAATAAATAAATTTAAAAGAAAAAAAAGAAAAACAAAATATACTTAAATTTTTTTTAAAAAAAGAAATAGAGGGCCGGCCCGGTGGCACACTGGATAGTGCGCCGCTTGGGAGGCGCGGCGGCGCTCCAGCCCGAGGGTTCGTATCCCACATGCAGACCGGTTCCCGCTCACTGGCTGAGCGAGGCGCGGGAGCAACACCGAGGGTTGCGATCCCGTTGCCGGTCCCCGGTCCGGTGCGGGGGCAACACTGAGGGTTGCGATCCGTTGCCGGACACGGAAAAAGACAAAAGACAAAAAAAAATAAAAATAAAAAAATAAAAAATAAATAAAAAAAGAAATAGAGTATGGAATTAGAATTCATATTCTGTTTCGACATCGGGCATATTCATTGCTTGAATACAAAAAATGAGATTTAATCTTTGTCAACAAATTATGCTCTAAGCATGCACATGGTACATATTATCATAAATATCTTCTTTTGTTCTGTATCCTTTACTTTAAAATCTTTTGATAAATAGATATTATTGTATATATGTTCAGGTTCAGTGCTTACTTTATGTATTTGGCTGTGTTTCTGAGGATGTATTTTTCTCTGCTTGTCCAGGGTCAGAAGGAATTTCTGTATTTCTGTGAGCAACGCAGGTTCCACCCTACTTCCTAGCCCTGTACGCCTGCCATGCCCAGAATTATCAATCGATGTTTTCACTTAGGGATAGAAAGAAGCATAAAACAAGGCTGTTAACCTTATGGAGCAAACAATATAGTTTGAAAGGTAAGATAGTACCTATGTGAAAACAATTAAGAATATTCTAGGGTTCCATATGATGTTTGGCAAGTGAATAGAGTAGGAAAAGTTAGACTTTCTTCAAAAGACTGGTCAAGAAAAGGTTTGAGCCCAGCATTGGGGTACAGTAAGATTTTTAAGTAGGTAGAGAAATCAGGAATCTGTGCATCTTGGATTTTTTTTTTTTTTTTTTAAGTACAGGGAAATGTTAGTTTATAGAGCTAAGCCATTTAAAAAATTCTGTTTAATTACCCTCATATAAACTAAGTAAGGAATGACCTCAGTTCTAGTTTATTATCTTCTTCTATTGGACTCTGGACAATGGCCTGGCAGGGAGTCACCTCTGGGAACAGTGAGGAAGTATCATGTCCTTGTGGGGTGGGGACACACAGGCCTGGGTTTCTTTTCTGGCCAGAGAGTGTTCTGGGCTGGGAGGCAGGAGGCCTGAGCTAACCGTCCTTCTCCACTACTGACTTGTCACTTCAGCCGTGTCCCAGCACCAGTGAGGGCCTCTGTGTCCCACTGTGTGGCAGCAACCTCTCACCTTCCTCCTGATCTCAAATTCTTGAGGCTTTGAAAAATGACTAGTTTTGCAGCCCGTCTTGCTCTAGTTGCCGTGTCTTTTGTGGAGAAAGAGTCAAGAAGAAGTGGAAGCTTCAGCCCCTGCTGTTCACGAGCTGTTAAAGGAGATGCTGGGCCTGGGTCAGTGGCTGCCTGGGCAAGGCCAGCCTTTTCTGTCCTTGCCTCTAGCTGCTCCCTCACACCCGTCAACTAACTTCTCTGAGCCAGACCAGGGCCAAGGTGCAAGCGTTCGACCGAAGTGCTCATCATCTCTGCTGAACACACTCATTATCCGCAATCAGGCCACATTCTGGCTTCCGGCTGCCATCAGCCAAACCCTTGCTGTCGTTAGCAGAAGCTGATTGGGGTTATGCAGTCTGAATTTGGTCCATTAGGCCACACAGGCAAGCAGCAGAACTTGGGAAGGGGTTGGAGAGGGCTGTTTCGCTGTTCCCAGCAACTTGTGCACACTCAGTGCGAGAATTAGCAAACCCCAAAATTACAAGCGCACCAACCCCTTGCCTTACAAGGCTTTTTGTTCTGTGTTCCTTGATGCTTTAAAGAATTTAGGAACTTTGCCATGGGCAGGATTTATTAAAGCTACTGGCACTCCCACCACCCGCCCCCAAACACAACTTGGAGAGCACAGTGGGTTACTGACATGTGTTTCTTTGGGGGCCCCTCATTCCTCCCTGGTTTTCCTGGCCAACATGAATGCTGAACAGATTCCCTGGGCACTGCATTTTGTCATGGCCTCTATGGGGGTCGTTGCCTTTCACATCCAGCTGTTGAAGCCTGGCTCTGTCTTGCCTGCAGGCTGGGGCCTGGCCAGCTTCCTGCTGTCGCAGTTGGCAGGCAGCTCCAAGGATGAGGGGCAAGCAGCAGTACTGCAGGCCGCTGTTGTCCTGGCTGTGGGGTGGCTGTCCTGGCTGGGGGTGGCTGTCCTGGCTGATTTTCAACCAACTGGGAGAAGAAAAATCTCTCCCAGAAAGGACCCCCTCCCATCAGGTCTCAGAGGGAAGCTAGGGCTGCCCTATCGCATTTCATTCTCTCCCTCCCATCCCTAGGAAAAGAGGAGTGTCATTCTAACTGTCGTGCTCTCTCTCACCTGGGAGGGGACAGGTGCTTTTGGTCAAAGCAAGTAGAATGAAAAAAATGTAAATCTACCAGGAGTCAGAAGGTCACATTATTCAGTTGTTCATGGAATACTTCAAAATGTGTTAGCATGTATTTCTTGCCTCAATTTTTGCTTTGAAATACCCTAAAACAAGAAGTCAGATATATAAGCATTTGTGGAACTAGGACATATATAGACTTAATAACAGCATGATTTCTCTGTAATATCCACAGACATATTTCTTTAGCAACGATTGAGATTTGAGCCAAAGCAGGATTTATTTTTCTCGGAATGACTTAGTTTGTAAATCAATGGGATGCAGAATGCCTCACAAATACCTTCTCAGATTCATAATCAAAAGAGAGCCTTGTTATATTGTTAGGTACAGTGTGTTACTCTAGCAATCACCTTTGAGCACTCTTCAAAGGAGGTTGAGTGTGGTATTATCATTATTTCTGTCCAAACCAAGATTCTCAGATATGACTCATTGAGATGGTAAACCCAGGGACTAAGACCCTAAGCAAGCACTTGGGAACCTACTATACTTCCCTAACAATAAACTATGGCAGGGCAGCAAGTGTGCGATGTGGTCTACGTACGCCATCTTGTGGCTTAGGCCGTCATAAGCATTTTGAGATATAAACATGCAAATCAGGATTCTGCCCAGGTTCATGCCCATGTTTTTGAAGCTGGAGTTGGTGTTAGCTGCATTCGAGCATCTAGTACAGTTCCTGACCTACTCAATTAATATTTGTCAAATGAAACGTTTTGAAGGGATCTCGTGTTCTGGCAGAAGATAATGTTCTGTGTAATACTAGAAGATGTAGCTAAGACTTTATTTGACCCAGGTCTTTTAGCCATGGTCTATAGGCTATTGTGTCCAAAATAAGATAGAATACTCTAACTGTGGTCTGAGAAGTCTAAAGTAACCTGGGAATATCACTTTCCAGACTCCAGAAACTGCTTCTAGAAGTTGGCATCTTCATTGAAATCTGCCCTTCATCACACTTACCACTTTATGCATTTTTTATTGCGGTAAAAACCACATAACGTAAAATGTTCCATCTTAACCATTTTTTAGTGTACAGTGCAGCAGTGTTAACTGTATTCACTGTTATGCAACAGATCTCTACAACTTTTTCATCTTGCAAAACTGAAACTCTGTATCCATTGAATAACAACTCTCCCTAAACCCCTAACCCCAGCCCCTGGCAACCACCATTCTATTTTCTGTTTGTAGGAGTTTGACTGCTTTAAGTACCTCATGTAAGCAGAATCATGAGTATTTGTCTTTTTTGTGACTAGTTTATTTCACTTAGCATAATGTCCTTAAGTTTCATCTATGTTGTTACATGTGGCAGGATTTTCTTCTTTTTAAAAGCTGAATAGAATTTCATTATATGCATATGTCACATTGTTTATCCATTCAACCATAGATGGACATTTAAGCTGCTGTCACCTCTTGGCTGTTGTGAATAAGGCTGCAACAAACATGGTGTGCACATTTCACACTTTTATTCACATTGATATGATGGGGTTTAACCGTCTCCTGCAGAATTTAATTTATTATTTATTCTTGAAGTTTTGAACATGGAAATGCTTGAGGGAAAAAGCTTGAAAAAAATCTCTGTTGATTAATGAGGTAAAGTAATCTCGTGGTTTGTCTAACTAGGACTGTCTTAATCTGTATTTGTTGCATCTTAAAGTAGTGAATACATTTTTAAAAGTCATCTTAGGGCCGGCCCGCGGCTCACTCGGGAGAGTGCGGTGCTGATAACACCAAGGCCCCGGGTTCGGATCCCACATAGGGATGGCCGATTTGCTCACTGGCTGAGCGTGGTGCTGACAACACCAAGTCAAGGGTTAAGATCCCCTTACCGGTCATCTTTAAAAAAATAAAATAAATAAAAGTCATCTTAAATCAGTTTTGGAGCAAGGCAGGGAATAATATTCAAAATAAAATAGTCCACTTAAAAAAGTTCTTGCCTCCCATGGGGCATTTGGATGTTTCTTATAACTCATCTTAAATCATTTTTGGAGCAAAGCAGGGAATAATATTCAAAATAAAATAGTCCATTTAAAAAAGTTCTTGCCTCCCACGGGGCATTTGGATGTTTCTTATAACAAGGTGGAGACAATGTGAGGCATTTTATTTCTCATTGATTGTTACTTTCCTTCTCCTACCCAGAGGTCTGGGATTTTTTTTTGGTCCTTTTTTGTGACCGTGCTCAGCCAGTGAGTGCACCGGCCATCCCTATATAGGATCCAAATCCGCGGCGGGAGCGCCGCACTCTCCCGAGTGAGCCACGGGGTCGGCCCCAGAGGTTTGGGATTTTGAGGGCATTGGATTATAAAGGAGGTTAGCCAATTTATGATTAGGTCTGGAAATTGGGAATGTGTTCATTTAACAACAGGGGCCACTTTAGGGACCACTGTATCCCCAGGGCTCCCAGCCACCATTGCAATTCCTTTCATCCATTCCTCTGCCTCAAGTCTGCTGTTGAGCCCACTGAGAATAAAGTTGAAACCAGTTAGTGCCAGTCGGTAGCAACCTGCAGGGCTTATTAATGAATAAGAGGGACAGGTGTAGTGAATTGAATTTTGTCCCCCCAAAACTCACTGAAGCTTGAATTGTGTCCCCCGGGTTTTATGTATTAGGAACTTAGCCTCCACTGAGATTGTTAAGGGGGTGGGAAATCCTATTATGGTAATTGAAGGTGGAGCCTTGAAGAGATAATTAGATTGTAGGACTGTGTGGTAGTGAATGGATTAAAAATGGTGGCCAGGGGCATGGTTCTGAGGGCTTTAAAAGGAGAGTGAAGATATAACAACCACAATTTTTTTTGAAGTTCTTACAACAAGCAAATGGAGGGGACACACTTGGGTGGGAGGGGGAAGAGGGAGGAGGGAGGGAGGTTTCGGTGATGGGACATAATAATCAACTACATTGTATATTGACAAAATAAAAATAAAAAAAATGAATATATGAAAAAAAAAAAGGAGAGTGAACGAGGAGGTTACTCTCTGCTCTCTCTCTCTCTGCTCCACAATTTTTGCAATGTGATACTCTGCCATCACTGTTGCCACCACCAAGACCTTCACCAGATGTATTCCCTGGATTTTGGACTTTCTAGCCTCAAAAACTGTAAGCAGAGAATTTAGTTTTCTTACAAATTACCCAGTGTTGCGTATTTTGCTGTAAGCAGCAGAAATGGACTAATACACCAGGGGAAACTTTCCGTTATAACTTCTCCTTAGGCCACAGGTTAGCCGTGTTTGGAAGAGTGCTGTGGGGCCACCACTACAGAAAGCAGCAACTCTGTGATGCCATCCCCTGGACTTTCAAAGCCAGATGGCCAACACCTAAAGAGAAAAAACGCCACATCTGCTAATTCATATGCAAAGCATTGAGTTAAAACTGTCATTTGCATGATACTTTTCTGCTGGGGAGGCTGGCTGTCCATTTTGTGTTAAAAGGGCTTAAAATAATGAAGGGGGCAGGCCAGAGCGGGCAGCGAGGTTAGCTTGCTCTTGCATGATGCGTGTTGTCCTTGCTCCGAATTCCCCTGCAGGGTGTCCTCACCCCTTCATTGTCTCACCCTTCACTGGAGCCCTGTGTGATGGCCCTAATGGAGACTTGGAGAGCATTTAGTCCATCGAGTATTGCCATCTGAATCCCAATCTCTGCTCCTCCTTCTCCTGCAGATCTCTGCTGCCCAGCGTGGAAGTGTTGTTAAGACCTACTTTGTAAGACATGACTTGGTGGGATTTTAATTCAAAATGCAATTTTAATGTACCAACCTTGTGCAGTCTGATAATTTAACAGCCCTGCTGGGAGACAAGATTACTTGAGAAGTCACTCAGGTCCAGCTTGCTCTTAAGCCTGACAGGTTTTAGTAGGAAGAGCTGCCTGTTAATAAGGAAGAGATGCTCATTTTTCTTTTTTTTCACCTGCATAAGGAGCTGTTGAACTTTACTTTTCCTCCAGGTGTCAGAAACAGGAGTTAAAAATAGTATGTGACCCAGACACACCAAGCAATAAAAAGTTCTTGCTTCTGTCATGATGCTGATTTACCTATGTCTTGTTTATAAGGAAGGAAAAATACCTGTTACCTAAAAACTGAAGGAGTGAAAAATTCTGTTCAAGGAAATTTGAAATATCAGAAGAATTAGAGGAATTCCTGTAAAAGGGCAAAAGCTTACTTTTCTCATTTTTATCTTTATTTCAAGTCTTTATTTCTGATTTTTATCTTTACTTCAAGGACTTTCGCCTTGAAGTCCTCCTCCCTACTTCCTCCCACCCCCACGAGCTACATGTTGTGTCTGTTATTTAGAACTTTCTAAGTTTTTCTAAAACAAATTTTTCCCCTAAATTTGGCTCCTCCGTCCTTTGAGAATATACCGTCTGTGCAGGAGAATTTATAAAAAGATGGGAGGTTTGGGTGCCGGTTTCCTTTTCGGAAATGGTATTTACCCAGATCTCAGTGAAGCTGCCTTTGGCTTTAAATGGCAGATGATGATGGGGTGGACTCTTCACATGTAGAAAGGCAGCGAAACCGTGCTGCGACCTCGGGAGACCTGCAGGGCAAGGGGATCCAAGCAACTGCGGCTGTAGGGTTGAAGACAAGAGGCTGAAGTTGCTCTCCAGGATGCTGGTCTCAACCCCTCAGCAGCCACCCCGTTGTCTTCCATCACTTCCAAGGGGTGGCAGCTCATTCACAGCACCAAGGGGAGGATTTACCCAAAGAGTTTACTTTCCATCAGCAAATAGAAGTCTGCCCTTTTGCAAAAACAATTGTCAGCACACCTCTTCATCCTCGTTTTTCTCCATTCTCCTCAGGATGCTGGTCTCAACCGCTCAGCAGCCACCCCGTTGTTTTCCATCACTTCCAAGTGGTGGCAGCTCATTCACAGCCCCAAGGGGAGTAATTACCCAAAGAGTTTACTTTCCACCAGCAAATAGAAGTCTGCGCTTTTGCAAATACAGTTGTCAGCACACCTCTTCATCTTCGTTTTCCTCCATTCTCCTCATGCATTGCTTAACCAGCCACGTGGGCCTTCTTTCCATCTCAAATACACCGAGCCATTGCCACTGCGGGACGTCCGCCCTGTCTGTTCCTTCTGCATGGCATGCTGTTCTCCAGGTCTCTGCCTGGCTACCAGCAGTGTCACCTCTGCAGGGGGGCCTGTCCACACCAACCTAGTTAATCACTTTGCTATTTTCTATTTTCATAGCATTTTCAGTTTCAGAAATTACCTTAGACGCCTGGTCGAAGCTCAGACTGTGGAGTCAGGTCTGGTAAGTATGTCTCAGCCCACAGCCTGTGTGCTGGATGTCTTCTATTTGTCCTTCCACATCCAGTTTCCGTTCTCCTCCACCTCATTCAGGGTCCTGGGGGGCTGACCCGAGGCCCCTTACCTTGGGCTTGAGCTCAGCCAGTGCGGGGAGAGAAGGAGGAGAGCAGAGGTTGTGTTCTGTCCCTCTATGGAAGGCCACGCATCAGGCCAGTCAGTGCTGTCCACACAGCCACACTTTCCAGACTCCTGTACCTGTGCCCTCCCCTGGTCCCTTCATGCTGGGGTGAGCATGGCTGCCTCTGGGCCATGGGGTTCCACATTACCCCTTCTTGGTTTCTTTAAACCTATCCCACACCTTTGTAAAAAGAACCTGCATTAAATTCTCAAACCACTCAGTTTGAGAATGCCATTTACTTCTCACAGGGTGTCTTCGTTTATTTTCTGTTGCTTGTAACAGAATACCTGAAACTGGGTAATTTATGAAGAAAAGAAATTAATTTCTTACAATCTTATAGACCAGGAAGTCTAAAGTTGAGAGGGCGCATCTGGTGAGGGCCTTCTTTCTTGTGGGGACTCTGCAGAGTCTCAAGGCAGCACAGGGCCTCCCATGGTGACAGGGCAGAGCATGCTAATGTGCTCTCTTCTGCTCCTTACATAAAGCTACCAGTTCGACTCCCACGATAACCCATTAATACATTAATACAAGAATGGATTAATTCATTCATGAAGGCAGAGCCCTCATGATCCAATCACTTCCCAAAGGCCCCTTATCTCAGCACTGTGCATTGGGGATTAAGCTTCAACATGTGTTTTGGAGGGTCCGTTCAACCATAGCACTTAATAGCTGTATGAACTTAAGGTAAATTAATCTCTTTGTGCTTCAGTTACCTCATTTGTACAATACACATAGTAATAGACCCTTCCTCACAGAGTTGTTGTAGGATTAAATGTGTAAATATATG
>NW_007726348.1:815788-816427 GCF_000696425.1 Galeopterus variegatus | reverse complement strand
ATGGCTGCCTCTGGGCCATGGGGTTCCACATTACCCCTTCTTGGTTTCTTTAAACCTATCCCACACCTTTGTAAAAAGAACCTGCATTAAATTCTCAAACCACTCAGTTTGAGAATGCCATTTACTTCTCACAGGGTGTCTTAGTTTATTTTCTGTTGCTTGTAACAGAATACCTGAAACTGGGTAATTTATGAAGAAAAGAAATTAATTTCTTACAATCTTAGAGACTGGGAAGTCTAAAGTTGAGAGGGTGCATCTGGTGAGGACCTTCTTTCTTGTGGGGACTCTGCAGAGTCTCGAGGCAGCACAGGGCCTCCCATGGTGACGGGGCAGAGCATGCTAATGTGCTCTCTTCTGTTCCTTATATAAAGCTACCAGTTTGACTCCCATGGTAACCCATTAATGCATAAATCCAAGAATGGATTAATTCATTCATGAGAGCAGAGCCCTCACGATCCAATAACTTCCCAAAGGCCCCTCCTTTCAACACTGTGCATTGGGGATTAAGCTTCAACACGTGTTTTGGAGGGTCCATTCAACCATAGCACAGGGTATGTAACTTAGTAGCTGTATGAACTTAAGGTAAATTAATCTCTTTGTGCCTCAGTTACCTCACTTGTGCAGTACACATAGTAATAG
>NW_007726348.1:812548-815197 GCF_000696425.1 Galeopterus variegatus | reverse complement strand
GGGCACGCTTCCTGGGCCTGTCTTCTTGCAGCATTCCCAGATTCTAGAACAGTGCCTGCCCCATAGGGGCACTCATTGTATATATACGGTCTTTTATCTGGCTGTCAGATAACCAAAAAACTCTATTCCATAATAAAAGTCAATTTAGCAAACATTTATTGCATGTATCAAGTTTTATTATTGTAAAAAGTTGGAAATTAGTTATTAATAATGAATATTAATTGAATTAATAATATTTACAAAATGAGATTAATTTCAAAACTTTGAATAACACTGGTTTTATCAACCTTATGAGTTTTGAATTTGCTAATTTTCAGTTTGGTAAAAATGTTTCTTAAATTTCCATAGTCTCAATCAAACTTTTGAGACTCAGAAAAAATAAAATAAAACTGAAAGCATGTTTTAGCTGGACAAGTTTCTTTTTGGAGCTTAACAGAAACCCCATCAGTCAGGAAATACTACAAATTACAAGGTTGCTTATAACACTAGGAGCATATCTTGGGTGATAATGTAAGACTTTATAATGTTGTTATACTTAGCTAGTGAATATTACTGTTTTTTCACCTGAAATTAATTACTTTGAAAATAAGATTTACAGCCTAATAAATGCATCAAGCAGTTTCTTAAAGGCTGGAAATGCATCTTTTGTTGTTTAAAAAAAACAGATTACAAATTTTCAGAGGGTCTTTGTCTCTGTTCTTTTGAATGTATTTCAATGTCACTTACTTAATGGCAGCAGCAGTTGGACTATCTGGTAAATGCATTGAATCAATCATTAAAATGTTTTTTGGATCAAAACCCCTGTTGGTATTTAGCAGAAGTAATACAGCTTTATGTAGCTGCAGTCTTGGTCGATAGCATTTATTGTACCGTAGACTGTACTTGGAGGAGAGAGGGAAAGTGGGGAGAAGCAGGAACAAAGAGAACCAAACGCATAATAAATAGGAGACACAATCCTTCCTTCAGGCCGTGTACAGTCTTACTATATATGTGGAAAAGGATTGAGGCCATTTGGAGATTAAATGAATACATTTAAGTTTGTTTACAAAGGGGACTGGTTTAAAGAAAAGTTCATTATACTTTATTTTTCTAGGGAGTTTCTGTTAATGAAGATATGCAACCTGTTTCAGCAATCCTAATTACTCATAGAGTGGTTAGTGCCCTGATTATACAAGGGAAATGAAACTCTGGGACTGATTCCAGTGTGAAGAAAAATTGCCTATTATCTGGTTCTCTACCATTAACTCTAGGTCTCTCTTCAGAATCTCCCAGGGCCTCCACTGACTCTCCTCTCACTACCTAGAGGCCCTCAGGACTCTGAAATCTGAGGAGGAGGAGCCACCAGGAGGAGCTGACAGGGAGGTGAGAAATCCTGGAATTAAGGATGAGGAGACCTGAGTTCCACTGTGAATCTCCCCCTGCCCAGTCCCAGGCCTTAGAGCAAGCTCCTGGTGAGCTCTGACCCGCTTTCCTCACTCAGGTTTTGCAGCCCAGGAGGCCACACTGTAGACTGAGGGGTTTCCCAGGATGTGGGATGTTAGATGCTAAAACTGAGACAGTTCTAGGCAAACCAGGATGAAAGGTCATCTTTTCTTTAGATCCTCTTTTTATTTCTGGCAGGAAGTTTCTCAGTAAATTGTTATTTCTTCAACTGTAAAATACCTTGTTAGCCCCATGGCAATATCTCTTGTCTGCCACAAACACCCTATCCCTCAGACCACTTGCACCTGCTTCTCTGTTTCTGCCTTCTCTTCCACCCAGGGCCGAGGCTGCCCAGGGAATGAACACTCCTCCCCAGCCTTGTCTGACATCGGTGTCATTGTTAGCAGGTGAGAGTCTCGGGGTTGTCTCTAAGAGAAAACGAGGCTTCTGGAGATTGAGTTTCAGGATTCTCTACCCAGTACAGCTTTTTCTGTAATTTTCTTTCTCTTTACTTATCATCATCGTGATATGTGTCTATATTTGTCAGCTTAGGCTGCCATAACAAAATACTGTAGACTGGGTGGCTTAAACAACAGAGATTTATTTCTCATGGTTTTGGAGGCTGGGATGTCCAAGATCAAGGTGCTGGCAGATTCAGTGTCTGGTGAAGGCCAGTTTTCTGGTTCGCAGATGGGTGCCTTCTCGCTGTGTCCTCACTTGATTGAAGGGGCAAGGGACCTCTCTCAGGTCGCATTTATGAGGGCACTAATGCCATTCATGAGGGCTCTGCCCTTGTGACCTAGTCACCTCCCAAAGACCCTGCCTCCTAATACCATTACCTTGGGGGTTAATATTTCAACATATGAATTAGGGGACACATCCAGACCACAACAGGTCCTCTTCCTGGCTTTCAAACAGGTGCCTTCTTGCTGTGTCCTCGCATGGCACAGAGAGTGAGCTCTAGTTTTTTTTTTTCTGATGAGGACACTATTCCAATCATGAGGACCCCAACACATGAATTTTGGGGGACTACAATTCAGTATATAATAATGCCTTTGCTTCCATGTGACCAACACAGTCCATCTTCTTGGCCTTAATTCAGTTCTTCCAGCTGTAATGTCCTCTCCCAAACTACTTGGATTTTTCACCTTCAAAACTACTTAGAGATGCCATTCTTGAACAAATCCTTTCCATAGTTTTCTATTCCTAGCACTTGTGTACAACAGA
>NW_007726348.1:810109-811015 GCF_000696425.1 Galeopterus variegatus | reverse complement strand
ACTGGCTTTGGCTTTTTTTTTTTTTCCTTTTTGTCTTTTTTCGTGTCCGGCAACGGATCGCGACCCTCGGTGTTGCGCCCGCACCACGCTCAGCCAGTGGGCGGGAACTGGTCTGTATGTGGGATCTGAACCCTCGGCGGGAGCGCCGCTGCGCTTCCCAAGCAGCGCACTGTAGCAGTGCGCCACCGGGCCAGCCCTGGCTTTGGCTTTTATGATGGTTGTTGGTTTGGTCTGGGGCTGTGGCTTGTGTGTTTTGAACTTCCTGCCAGAGCCAAAGGAGGTAGCACATGTGCTTTCCTGTCACTTCCCCTGCTGTGAGACAAGATGGGCAGACGGAGGGCAGAGGCTTGAAAGCTGTCATCAGCCAAACATCCAACATCAACCACAGAGTCGGCCCCTTTGTCCCAGTCCTTCCCAGAGCGGCTTCCTCTGACCACCACGTGTCACTACCTGATTTTATTGTAAAGATGTATTTGATTGTTCTTTCCCCTGCTAAATTAGAAAGGCTTTGTGTGATTTGCTCACTGCTGGGCAGTGGGAGGCTCTCAATAGATACTGCTGAAAGAATGCTGTGGTGTGAACAGATCCTGTGTCCAGATGACCGGCCACTTCTCTGACCTTTCCTCTTTGTGGCATTCTTCTCTAGTCTTTNTGGTCTGGAGATTACAACAGTGAACAAATCAGTAACCCTTTGGTTCAGTATCCACCATCCAAATAGCTGGAATACCCAGTCCTAAATGATTTCTTTCAGTTTAAAGGGGATTATAGGCTACACCCTCGTACGCTCTCTCCTTATGCCCTCACTTCATTTAGGTTTTGGCTCAGATGACCTTTGTCATGTGGTTGCCCTGTGGAAGGGGTGAATTAACCTCTCACCCCAAATTTAGTTCTGGTGTTAAGACATAT
>NW_007726348.1:807330-808368 GCF_000696425.1 Galeopterus variegatus | reverse complement strand
CAGGTCTCCTTTTTGCATGCAAATCAATATGGCAATTACCATCTATAAGCTCTCCCAGCCATGAGTCAATGTAAATTGATCATTGTCCGCCTTCCACAAAATAACACCGGGAGTCTGTGGTGCATAATGAGATTATACTGGAAACTGTTTTAGATTACAAACTATATTTTATTCTGTCAGGATCTTCTCCGAGTGGACTTCCCTGCTTGTCTAATCATGGGGAGCTGAGCCCGTGGGTGCTGGCTGGGAAGACAGAGATGAGCCTGTGCCCCAAAAGGGGGCCTTCTACAGAAATATAGCAGAAGAGCACCGTTGGTGAACTCCAGCTCAACAAAAAGTCAGATATCCCTTCCTGAGGAACATGTTGAGCACAACCAGAGTAAGCTGTCGGGCAGGGCTAGAGATGGGCAGACACCTCCGGCCAAGTGCTCACGACAAACGCGGCTCAGCCACCGCGAGGGTGGACGGAGGCCAGTTACTCCGGCCCCGGCGGCTTCTCCTCCTGCCTCCGCCACCTAGGCCTCAACAGCGTGCCTGGCTCTGCGAACAGACGGAATCCCGTTGGCCATAACACTGGCAAAGAAGGGGGGCGGGGCCGGCTGAGGCCTCTCCACCCGTGTCTGGGTGAGGCCCCCACGAGGCCCGATCTATGAAAAGGACGTCCTGGGCTCCGATGCAACTCTCTCGCCGAGAGCACTGCCCTCCCGCCCCTCGGCAGCCCCCTGGGCACGGGTGTGACACCCCCCCACACACACACCCCACCTCCAGGCCTAAGAAACGGCTTTCTTTTTTTTATTTTTCTTTTTATTTTTTTATTCCTTTTTGTCTTTTTTCNCACCCAAGTCCTTGACTGGATGAGTCTCCCCAAGAGTAAGTGTAGACAGAAAGAGAAGTCTGGGAACTGAGCCATGGGATGTTCCAGCATTTAGAGTAGTGATCCTCATTCTGGGTGAACATCAGAACCACCTGGCAGTTTCATAGCTTGCTCATGCCTGGGCCCTCCCTTTCTGAATTCAATCTGAATCACTGGGAGTGGGC
>NW_007726348.1:800034-805625 GCF_000696425.1 Galeopterus variegatus | reverse complement strand
TTTTCCCATTTTATAATCTATATAACAATTTACCCAGATGGTGGGGAAGAGGATGGGGATTTTATTGTTTATTAATTTCTTCGGTAAAAACAATTGCTCATGGCTATTCATAAGGTGTTTTTTTAAAACATCCATTGGTGTAATAAATTGACTCAAAAGGGACAATTTGGAATTGTTCAATCTTCCCGGATCTTTTGTGGGATAATCTAATTTTTTGACAACAACTGTTTGTGTGTCATTTTCTGCATCATTTGGAAACTCAGGAAACTGCCACGTTGACCAAAACATCAAAAGAGAAAGTGAAAGCCGCACCACTTTACAGTGAAAGCAAGTGCTGGCAGAGATCTTTACAGTGAAAGCAAGTGCTGGTAGCTGTGGCCCTGCCAGCAGCTCTCCCTCCGGGGCCTTGTCAGCTTGGAAAGGGAAGCCCAAGCTATTCTTTTCAAGACCCCGCCATGGCGTGGACTGCGCCAAGGAGAGTTGCTGGAGTCCGCCCCTGACTGAGATTTGGTGCATGAGTGGAGGAGGGGCTGGTGTATAAGGGGTTTGGGCAGTTTGTTCACAACAGGATAAAAGGCAGAGTATTTGGACCCAGTGCAGGTAGGAGAGTAGATGTGGAGATTTGCTTCTGGTAGCTCCAGAAAGCTTTTATGAACACTCATGCACAGTGGTCTGTGGTGGCCCTGGCTCTGCACCTTCTAGGGGTGTCAGCTGCATGAGCGCCTGCAGCGGGTGTCCTTTGCATGTCTAATTCTCACATCTTCCTCTGTACTAAACGCAGAGATGGACACAGCAACTCTTCCTGCTATAGACACAGGTCTTCACATTTCTGCTATGCTCTAGATGCATCTAGAATCCAATTTAAAAACGAATATAAACAAAAATAAGTGCACACAAGAAAAATTCACTGTTTTATAATATAACAAGTGTGACTTCTGAGACAACACTGAACATTTTCTGAAATCTTGTCAATAACCACACGGGGGCACTCTTCCTTTAAAACTATAGTATAGTCGTCTTTGAAGTTCAATTTCTTGAAGTTTACAAGGGTACTCCAAAAAGTTCAGGGAAACATTTGTATTATCTTTTAATTCTATTTTTCCCCAAACTTTTTGAAGTACCCTCATATTTTCCTTTTAAATGAGAAACTTGTTTCACAATAACAAAATATTTTCTGCATCTCATAGAGCATTTGAAATATTCTAGACTCTTGGATTTTTAATTTAATCTGGCCCTTGAGCAATCATTCTTTTACTTTTACAGCCACTTCCTTTGAGCTTAAGGCACAGTGCATATTTTTCTCATTCTTCTCTTTTGTATGCTTATAATACAGGCTGCGAGCTAGCAACGAGTCCAGTTTGTACTTACATCTGGAATAAGGTAGATTGAAATAGACAGACACATCAAGGGAATTTGGAGAAAATGTCTTTGTCTTTCTTGGTTCCCACCCCACCATTCCCCAGCTCTCAGCTCTGAAGCTGTGCTGTTGTACTCTTTATAGTGTGAAAGAGAAAATTAAGTCTTTTGAATCATTTCCTGTTTTCAGCGAAGGCATTGGACTTACTTTATACAAGTGAAAGTAGAGGCTTTGGAGGGAGGGTACAATAGGGAGAAGAACAGAATTTGCTTACTGGTCCAGCAGTATAGAAGCTAGTGGTTGCACATAATTTTGCCAAAATGACAAATTAGTTGAAAGTTAATATTGGATTTTGGATTTTTGGTTTGCAATTTTTAAATGTGAGACACCTACCATATTGTTGCAAAAAATGACAGGTCCCTAAGTGTGTAGCACCCTTTCAATTGCATAATAACATGCTTGTGGAGAAAGATACAGTGATGCCTATCATAGTTGGTATGCTAATTTATTTTTTTATTTATTTTAATTTTTTTTTTTTGGTGGCTGGCCTGTATGGGGACTCGAACCTGTGATCTTGGGGATACAAGGCTGAGCTCTAAAATATGCCAATTTAATAAGCAATGATCGAAGCAAGTATTTCTCACCTTTTTATTTTGCAGTTCAAACCTAAAGTAATGTATTATCCTTTAATACCATTTTTAGGACTATCCAATAAGAAAATTATAGTGTTGTCTATATAAAGGCTTTATGGGAACTGCTTAAATATAAAAGAAACAGACAAGCAAAAATTGTCAAAAGTAGCCATCATAAGCTAAATAATTACAAAACCAGTGTTTACAAATATTCATTTTTAACCAGTTTGAATTGTTGTCAATTCACCTCGGGCTGGTCCTTAAAGTAGACGTGTCAGGGTGCTCCTGACATTTGATGTGCCCCTATCATGATTGCTCATTGTGCTTCTTCATCTTAAGTATCATTTGTCTCCATGGTGAACAGGTGTGTGTTCCTCTAGGACACAGTTCTAATTTATCTGTGCTCTTAGAGGTTCTCTTTTTGACTTGTGATGATGTACATGCTTCCAGTCCTTTGAGTTGTATGCTTAAGTTGTTTTTCAAAACAGAAAGTCAACTGCTTTGGTGGGGGAAAGCTATTTAAAAGTTAAACCCAGGAGTTCATATTAAATGCTAGTACTCCTCCCACCCCTACAGTGGTCTTCATCCAGAGCTGGTTCTCTTTTCATATGTTTTGTCCAAACTTATTTCAGTTTCACTTTTCTTGGACCTCCTCAACTTTTCCAAGTGTAAACATTAAGAAGTAGAAACTAAAATAACCTCAGAACAGCCCTAAATTCCTTCACCCTGATCACCTGGGTCCTAATGATTAGTTGTGAGTCCTGTACATGATATTCTAGGTGAGTTGTGGTAACGACATTGTAGGTGATGGAGGTGCTGTGGACCCCAATAGAATAATGCTTTCTATGATTTCTTGGCTTCATGTTGTTTTATTAAGGAAAAATCATGTCAAGAGTCTATGTGTAGGAGATAAACATGTGCCTTTGCATGGAGGACTGAAACAAATGGAGAGATTGCAGATCATTAAAATAAAGTCCATGCTTTGATATCCACAAATCGAGCATATTAAAAAAGTGGGAGATCTATGACATACTGGCATGTCTTTGAAAAAGAATATTGCATTTCCTGTCCAACATAATAAAACCAGGAGGATTTAGAAAAATTGTAGCCATGGCGATTATTCTTGATTACTGTTCATGTTTTTATATTGTACTTAGATCAGATTAGTTGCTTTTTGCAGAGCACTTGGAAACACTTTGCTTTTGCATGATTTGAGATATTGATTGTGTTCTTTGGAAAATAGTAGTTTCACATTTCCTCTACCTCTTCTCTTTGATGGCTGTGTATTATGAATGGTGAACACTAAACAAACTGGGCTTATCTGCAGGAGTTAAATTAAGAGTAGGAGTTTGAGTGTGTACATTTGGTTGAAGATGATGCAGAAGTGGTTGGAGGGGAGAGGAGCAAGTAATAAGCAGACTGCTGGGCTGGCCTGTCAGCTCACTTGGTTAGAGTGTGGTGCTGATAACACCAAGGTCAAGAGTCCAGATCCCTGTACTCGCCAGCCACCCACCCCCCCCCAAAAAAAAAAAAAGCAGATTGCCAAAGAGAGGAGCTAAGAGGTTCTTTGGATACTGGATCAAAACGGTATGTTTGAAGATAAGGGGTTTATGTTTCTTGAATGCATATAACCTTAACTTTAAATACATGTTCTGGTAGAGAAAATCTTTTCAGGAAGAAAACATAATGTAAAAAGCCAATGTTGAGTAAGGTAAAAGAATAAGCTGTGTCTCTTCTTAAGAGTAAGATGTGAGAATTGAAGGAAAAGGAGAAATATCAAATTACTTTTAGCTTTTTAGTTTTCTTCCTTTCATGTTTAAGACTCAATTCCTAGTTCCCTGTGAGTTGTCTCCAAATCTGTGAAATCTAAATCTAATGATATTTTTGTCTTTGATAAAACATCACTGACTTACACACAAGTGTATGAGAAGGGAAACTAGGCATTGCTTTATTAATATGTAGAGCGGGTGTCAAATATTCTTGTAAGTTTCGACAATATTCTCAAAAGCAAAACATTTCGTATTAAGAGATTTTTACTTCGCTTTTACCGATAGTGTACTGAAATTTTGAGGCAAATCAAATGTTAAGAGATGATGGGTTGATGCTATTAATACTCCTGTTTTTATTAAGTCAAGTTTTGGCCATCAGAAGTGTACCATTTCTCCTTATTTGAAGTTTTAACCCTTCGAGTACCTGATCTATAATTTTATGTTTTTTGAAATCTTTCTATTATCTGTCTTTCTGCTTTCTTAAATGTAAGGCGGAGAACATAATTTGAAAAAAAAACTTTTAAGCATTAGTTTTGGGGGCAAACCACTGATGCAGGTAGATGATTAAATATACGAATTTATATAAAATACATTTTAGAAGCCCCAGTTTAGGCTTCTGCCTCCTTCCCGTGTTGTTTCCGATGAACAAGTGCCTTGGGCTTTTCTTTGCAGGGCCTCCTCTTCCAGGTGTGCTCTCAAGTCCAACCCCATCAGCAGCGTGGTCACCTGTTAATTTTCACCACTTGTTATGCTCTTGAACTTTGGTCTCTCCCTGTCCTCTGAGAACTTCTCCTTTGGCTGCATGGCACCTAAGTACATCCCATTCTGAAATCAAAATCAAAATCAAAACAAAAACCCACTGATATAGTTTGGATATGTTTGTGCCCCCAACCTTTATCCCTCCAAAGCTCATGTTGAAATCTCATCCCCAGTGTGGTAGTGTTGGGAGGTGTCTGGGTCATGGGGTTGGGTCCCTCATGAATAGATGAATGCCTTCCCTGGGAGGGGTAGAGCGTGACTTCTCCCTCAGTTAGTTCCTGGGAAAGCTGGTGTTTAAAGAGCCTGGCACCTCCCCTCCCTCTTTCTCTTGCTTCCTCTCAC
This sequence comes from Galeopterus variegatus, assembly GCF_000696425.1. Taxonomy (NCBI): domain Eukaryota; kingdom Metazoa; phylum Chordata; class Mammalia; order Dermoptera; family Cynocephalidae; genus Galeopterus; species Galeopterus variegatus. The sequence goes on along the minus strand of NW_007726348.1, from coordinate 800,766 downwards.
CACGTGACCTCCTTGCACACTCTGGCTACCCTACCGTTTTGCGCCATGAGTAGAAGCAGCCTGAGGCCTGCGACAGATGCAGCTGTCCCAGAATTGTAGGCCAAATTAACCTCTTTTCTTTAGAAATTACCCAGTCTCAGGTATTCTGTTATAGTAACAGAAAAACAGACTAATACACCAACTAACTCCCTTCAATTTCCTTCTCAAACTACTGCTGGATCTTTCTTTTCTTCCTTCATCATCAGCCATCTGGGAAGACCAACCTTTTATCCATTGCCTTTATTTCCTCATGTCCAATTCACTTCTCAGAAGGAGCCCTTGGCTTCTTGCTCCATCACCCTTTACCATCAGAAATGCTCTCTGCAAAGTCATTACAACTTCACTGCCAAATTCTAAGACTCCACAGAATGCCCCTTACCCTCTCTGGAGCATTTCAACTTTCTGAAAACTCTCCCCACCCTTAACTTCTAAGATATTCCTCTGTTTTGGTGTATTCTCCCCCACTACACACACACACACCTTACTGCTTTGCTGTTTCCTTAGCTGGCTCCTCTTTAACTACTTGGCTTTTTAATTTTTAGAGCACTCCAGAGTTCTGACCTGACCACGTTTTCATTCTACATTTTCTTTGGACACACTTATCCATTTATGTGCTGAAGACTCCCAAATCGTCATATTCAGACCATTTTACTTTCCCCACGGGGCAAGGCAGATCCCTGACCCCTCCACACA
>NW_007726348.1:791331-799176 GCF_000696425.1 Galeopterus variegatus | reverse complement strand
AGAGTTCTGACCTGACCACGTTTTCATTCTACATTTTCTTTGGACACACTTATCCATTTATGTGCTGAAGACTCCCAAATCATCATATTCAGACCATTTTACTTTCCTCATGGTATCTTTGGAAAGTCAAAGATAAAATGGCCTGTTGATGCCACCATCCAAGTAATCACAGTTCATTGGTCATTTGGAAGTGACCTTCCAAACATGATCCTTCTCCTATTTGAGGAGGCTCTCGAGAAGGCAGCAATGTATGATGCATAAATATTGTTACTCTGTGTTTGACATCACAGCGGCTAAGACTTGGGTCACTGGGTGTTGCTAAGGTATTTTACTGTCCAGAGTTCATCTCTTTTCCTTGCTTCCCTTTTCATATAACATACAATTTTTTTTTTCTTCTTTTAAGTTCAACTGATATTCTTTACTCTCCCACCCTTATTCCTGAATGAAGTTTGGAATTCCATTTGTATCATGACTTCCTTTATAGCTGTTTTATTATTGCTGCTTGGTTAGACCCATTGTACAGGCTTCTGTCTTCTGTAGTGCATTGTGTGTATCGTAGCTTAACTTTTTTCTTTGCTATCATATGTAAAGAGAGGCATTCCATTTTCTCCTTGCCTTTGAGACCAAGAGAAACATCCACCAGATGCAGATAGAATTCTTATAACACTGGAACGTTACAGTCACAGAACAGTTTCCGGGACCATTTGTAGTCTCTATGGTTGTCAAGTTGTTCAAAGCAATAGGAATATTGTGCTCTTTCTCTTGAATCCTGACCAATTTGTACTCAGGAGCCAATAATAGGAGAAATCCTAGGAGAGTAGGAAGAATGCCATCTACTGACTTGATCTCACTAAAACTCAAATGGCCTGACACCCTCTCTCAGTTAAATTGTCATGGCTCTGGGATCTTGTAAGGATACTGTTGGGTACTTCTCAGTCTGCAAAGGCTCTTCTTTCCCAAAGGGGTTGAGCCCATTATAAACAGAACCAGACAAGGCCAGTCATCTACCTCTAATCTCTACAGATGTTGTCTTGGGAATGGACATGAGTCAATACCATAAGCTGCAGGTTTAAAATCCTTGAATTGGAGACATACAGAAGCACAATGATTTTTTCCCTGAGTGTTTTAGGGCTTCATCTGCTGCCTGGGCCACCTTTCTTCTCTCAGCTCCGATTCTGACTGCCTTTCAGCCTAAAGATCCCTCTTGGCCAACCACAGGTACTGCTGACTTAGCCCATATTTCCACTGCAGGGTCCTCCTGCCTGTTGCATAGCAGCTGTGTGTGTTATTTGACATTTCCAGAATCATAAGTAAGGGAAAAGAAAGAGAAAACTAACGTTATTGAGGATTGCCTCCATTTTTGGTCCTTTGCATAAGTTTATATACACGTAGTACTTACACATACATGTATATTTGGTAGTTATCTAACTATATTCAATCCACTTGCCATTTTAACCTCTTTTAGTCTTTATTCCCAATAGTGGGGTGACACTGTCTTCCGTATTATCAGAAAACCTTTTCATTCATTTATCTATTCATCCACTCATCCTTCTGGTCATCCATCTATTATTCATTTATCCATCTAGCCATCCATCCATTTATCCACTCCCCACCCCCCACTCTTCCATCCTTCCCCAACCCATTCATCCATTCCCCACCTTTTTGTCTATTTCCACCACCTATTCATCCACACCCCCCATCATTCACCCATTAAACATGTACTGAGCAACTATGGTGTGTTATCACCGCATATAGAGAGCTCAAAATCTGAGAATAATTTCCCTTCGTTTTGCTCTCTCTCTTATCTCCCTTGTGTTATGCTTATATGCCTCTAACTTTTTGAATCACTTCTAACTGAACATCAGGTGTAGACATGGGATTGAAAAGATGTTTATAGATTTTTTGTTTCAGTAAGTTTTTAGTTTGTCAATATACAATGTATATGATTATTATGGCCCATCACCGACACCTCCCTCCCTCCTCCGTCTCTCCCCTCCCCCCCAAGAATGTCCTTTCCGTTTGCTTGTTGTAACAACTTCAAAAAGGTATAGTTGTTATATCTTCTTCCCCCCCGCCGGTTGTGTAGATATACCACATTTTCTGTATCCACTCATCCGATGATGGACATTTGGGTTGATTCCAGCTCTTGGCTATTGTGAAGAGTGCTGCAATGAACATTGGGAAACAGGTATACCTTCGACTTGATGTTTTCCATTCCTTTGGGTATATTCCCAGTAGTGGGATAGCTGGATCGTATGGTAGCTCTATCTTCAGCTGTTTGAGGAACCTCCAAACCATTTTCCATAGGGGTTGCACCATTTTGCATTCCCACCAACAATGTATGAGAGTTCCTTTTTCTCCACAACTTCGCCAGCATTTATCGTTCAAAGTCTTTTGGATTTTAGCCATCCTCACTGGGGTGAGATGGTATCTCAGTGTGGTTTTGATTTGCATTTCCTGGATGCTGAGTGATGTTGAGCATTTTTTCATATGACTGTTGGCCTTTTGTATATCTTCTTTAGAGAAATGCCTGCTTAGCTCTTTTGCCCATTTTTTGATTGGGTTGCTTGTTTTTTTCTTGTAAAGTTGTTTGAGTTCTTTATATATTCTGGATATTAGTCCTTTGTCGGATGTGTATTTTGCAAATATTTTCTCCCACTCTGTTTGTTGTCTTTTAGCTCTGTTAATTGTTTCTTTTGCTGTGCAGAAGCTTTTTAGTTTGATATAGTCCCATTTGTTTATTTTTCCTTTGGTTGCCCGTGCTTTTGGGGTTGTATTCATGAAGTCTGTGTCCAGCCCTATTTGCTGAAGTGTTTCTCCTATGTTTTCTTTAATAAGTTTTATTGTTTCAGAGTGTATATTTAAATCTTTAATCCATTTTGAGTTGATTTTAGTATATGGTGAGAGGTATGGGTCTAGTTTCATTCTCCTGCATATGGATATCCAGTTCTCCCAGCACCATTTGCTGAAGAGGCAGTCCCGACCCCATTGAATAGGCTTGGTGCCTTTGTCAAAAAAAAAAAGATGTTTATATGTAAAACTATATTCTCAAAGCATAGAGGTAACCAGAAATGATATGAAATAACCTCTATTATCCAATTTTATTGAAGGAAAAGGAGTCTGGTTGAAAATCACTATTTGGGTAAGTGTCCTGGAAAGCTTGCATTCTGGTCAAAAATACTTCTAAGTGCAAGCACTAACATGGTACTGGTCTTTGTTCAACATAAACATCTGGTCATTGTGCCATTGTCAATGCAACATACATTTTCCAGGCAGTGGGGGACAAAACACATTGTGGTGTGTGTATTCCCCTTTCCCTAACCCTAACCACTAAACCGGCCCTTTTCCCCTTGACTTCACCCACTTGCACCAGTAAACTTCCTAGCATCTTTCTAGCCCAAGAGAGAGAAGAGTCACATACTAGCTTGTGACTCACATTTTTATGGTTTTAGCTATTTTAAGTGGAATGAGAGAGAAGAGTCACATACTAGCTTGTGACTCACATTTTTATGGTTTTAGCTATTTTAAGTGTAATGTTTTCTCAAATATTTGATATCATTGTCTTTTGATATGCAAAATCTTTTAGTATGCAAAATATACTAAATCATTAACTCCCCCTCCTTTTTGTTTTTGGATAACTCAACATTGGGGATTTTATTTTTTACACTGTTCTGAAAAATAGTCCTTCTTCCCAGGTGTGTGGAGGGTGCATGGTCTCATCCCTGGTGATCCATGTCTCAGTGCTTTTTTGAATGTTAGTATTTTTAAACTCTTTTCTTGCCTTTTCCCTCCCTTTCTGCCTTCATTCATTGCTGTCAGTGTTTCTGCCTGAGGTCCCTAATTCCCCCTGCTCTCCTTCCTTTTTTTTGCTTCGAATCTTCTGCGATCTTGAAAACTAAATAACTTCTTAGAACTATTTGTATAATTAGAAGAAATAGACGCTGATCAAAGATCTGAGGAGAATTCTAAGGACTAAAGTACAAGAGATTTATTGTTTTAAGTCTTATTTTCTGCTCTTCTCTGCTGAGTTTTTTTTTTTTTTTCGGCGCTCTTCTATTTATCATTCATTTATCTGCAAATGGTCATTAGCTGAGTTTGAATAGGTCATTATTTTTCAAAATGTGGCCTGCAGGACCACCTGTTTCAGAAGCACTAGGGGTACTGTTAAAATGCAGGTGCAGGGCTCTCACCTTGGACATCAGAATTTTCGGATGGAGGGCCTAAATGTACACATTTTCATTCAGCAGTCTTGAGCTTGAGAATTATTGTAATGAGTGCTATGCCTGTGTTCTTAATCTGAATTAAGTTTGTCTTATATTTGTAGTTGCAAATTTCTGAGATGCTCAGAGAGATAGGAAAGGCTAGTGGTTAAAAGTGCAGGCTCTGGAGACAGACTGTCTGGGTTTAAAATCCCAGTTCTACCCTTAACTACTGTATGATATGGGCAACCTATGTAAACCCTTTGCCTCAGTTTCTCTCTCTATAAAATGGAGGTGTTAATAGTACCTACCGCATAGGGTTGTTGCATTAATATAGAAAAGAATTTAACATAGTAAGCACACAATGAATGTTAGCTATTATTGCTATCATATTTTTGTATAGTGGCTCCATCATAGTTTTTGTAGCTTGCTCAACTACCTTTGTGCCTGAGCACGCATACATAGGCATGCATGCCTGGTACCATGGATAGCATTACATGACCTGGCTTCAAATAGCATGACCGTGGGTCACAGTCACGTTGACTGTTGCAAAGCAAAATGTCCAAGTTTGAAGGAATATCACTGTCATGAGCCTTAATTTTTTATAGATGTTTTAACCTCAAATTGTAAGACTAATCAGAGGATTCAAACCAGTGTAGTGGCTTTGTTATAAGTTGACACAGTGAGATAGGGTTCTTCTGTGTGCACCAAATTATGCAGCACTTTTGATGGAATCCCATACAGAATTCTACTGGTTTCTATGGCAACTTGAATTCAAATTAGGATCTTAGAAGCCTCTTCAGAGTAGAAAAAGCAAGTTTCATTTCTTCCATAGTCATGGAATACCCATATATAGTTTATGCAAAGTATTTTCTAAATGGAACATTTTTGGCTTTTTACTTATCTTACCATTAATAATTTTAACAGTTTTGTAGTACTACATTCCTACATTCTTTGTGTATCTCTGAATGAGAATCTCAGTTGCCCTACAGTGCTCATTTTGCTATGAATAACTGATGTTTCACTTTGTTGCTTATAACAGATGCACTATGTATTTTTGACTTTTCTGACTAATGCTCTAGTAATTAGTAAGAGGAGAGAGCAACTGTTACAGAAATCCCAGGTTAGCAAGTCAACCTATTTTTAGTGGCAACTTTAAAAGCTTTTGAGTAAATGCCTAATTTTTGTGAAAGACGTATTTTAGCACACATCAGCCTGAAACAATTCCAAAATTGGATCTCGTGACCATGGAGACAAAGTCTTTTGCAGATACTGACTAGCTGGTTTAGCAATTACAAACCAGCTAGTTTTGCTGGCTCAGTTTTGCTGTCGTAACAAACATGCCTGAAAGTCTCAGTGTGGCTTATGACAACCAGTTTATTTCCCATGTTTGCTTCCTACCCATTGCAGATTTGCAGGTTTCCTCCCTGTTCACTCTGGGACCTGGGCTGATTGAACAGCCCTCATCTGGAACATGGCCTCTCCTTGTGGCAGAAGGGAAAGAGCACAACCAAGCAACTAGTGACTCTTATAACGCCTATCCAGAATGCCTCCCCCCCCACCCCAATTCATTGTCCAAAGCAAATCCCATGTCTGGGCCTGAATCCACAGATTGGGGAAATATAATCCCTCTGCAAGGCAGTGAATGTCATCCCTCTTCTGGTATGTAAGTCTGCACAGCAGGGACATCACAGCTTGAAGTTAATATATATTATTTAGAGGTGGTGTTGGTGGAGATTAATGGTAAAATCACAGAATTTTAGAGCTTCAGGAAATGGTCCATAGGGGTTTGGGACTTGCTAAAATCCCTGTAGCCATTTAGTGGATTTAGTGGCAGAATGGACACTAACACCAAGTCTCTTAGCCCAAGTCTAGCATTCTCTTCTATCTACAATTAGGAAACTTTCTCTCATGGTTTTGACAAATGAGCTCTTTGTAATAGACAGCAGCATATTCAGCCTTGGGTTAAAGCACCTTGCCTTCCATTTGTTTTGTACTTTTGATTAATGTTACTTTGGATAATTAAATTAAGTTAAACATTTTAATTCCTAATAGTGGAATGCAGTGACTACATAAATGTTTTTATAGTTGGTTCTCTAAGGCACAGGACCTCCAAGAAATGAAAATGTCTAACAGGACATTTTCTCCAATGGTAGCTTTTCTATATGATTTGACATTATGATTCTTTAGATTGCACCCAAATCATTTGTAGGAAGAAAGTTCTAGAATCCTGGTCAAGGTGGCAGAATAGATGGTCCCCAGCATCACTCTCTTCCACAAATCAACTAATTTACAACTACTAAAAAGCAATGACAGCCAAGCTGGGGCTGCTAGAGCTCAGGGGACGAGGAGGAGAGACCTACAGCATGCATGAAGGCCAGAGAAGCCACAATGAGAGAACGAAAAAACCTCTCTGTTTCGAGCTCCAGCCACTTCTAGGCTGGAGCTGCTGAGCATGCAGAGCAGGAGCTGGCAAAAGCTTCAGCTGTGCCCTTTGGATGAAGTTGCTTGGAGGTGACAGGGGAGAAGAGGGCCTTGGTGGCCCCCAGGCCAGAAATACCACTAATAGCACACAGTGAATGGACCCACATAGGACTGAGGAGCCAAACAACTGAAAAAAAGGAACCACTCAGAAGCCAGTGAATCATCGCAAGGGACTGGAGCACGGCCTGTCCCATGGGAAGTGTTTGCAGCATGGGTGGTGGGGGAGATGGGCCCACTGGGGGAACACTGGGGCACAGCCAGGGCAGCTGATCTGCCTCCCAATCAGCGTAGTACCACTCAGTAGAGACTGGTAAGGAATATAGAATTGCATGGGGTGCAATTTGGCCAAGACCAGTGTTTCTATACAACCCATGTGCACTGGATTTCACTAAACCTGGCTACCTATAAAGTCAACCATTAAAATCTGAGCTGCACAAAAAGCCTTCCCCAGAGAATCAGCAGCAAAGCAGCAATCTAGCTCAACCACAGACCTCAAGAACTGGTCCCCACAGGAAGCTCCCTCACTTTAGAAGTAAGCAAAGCACAACAAATTAGTTCCAGTGCAGAGTTTAAATGGTGGGAACAGCAAATAATCCAACACAGAACTAAAAGAAAAAACAGAGTACCCACAACCAGAGACAAAGTTTGATATTAACTAGTAAAGGTCTCATTTCACCAAAGAACACCTGTAACACCTAGAAGGACTGGAAGTCCCCTGGGCTACCAAGCCAGAAAGGAGGGAGGGCCGGGCCTCAGCCGTGCCCCCTGACACCCACAACCAGTCCTGAGGGTGGGGGCCTTGGGCCTCAGTCATGCCTCCCCCCCCAACATAAGCAACCAGCCCAGTGGTGACCACTGAGGCACTGCAGGAAGCATCCCAGGTTCTCCCGAGCCAGGGTGGCAGGGGTGCCTCAGGCCTCGGTCATACCCCTGCACATGAGCAACCAGCCCAGTGATGACCACTGAGCCACTGCAGGAAGCGCCCTGGGCTCTCCTGAACTGGGGTGGTGGGGGGCCGAGGGTCTCAGCCATGCCCCGCTGATGCACGCAACCAGCCCAGCAATGACCACTGAGCTGTAGCAAGAAGGGCCCTGTGTTCCTGAGCTGGGGTGGTTGGAGGCGAGGGCCTTTGCCACACTCCCCTGACATCTGCACCCAGCCT
>NW_007726348.1:784653-790773 GCF_000696425.1 Galeopterus variegatus | reverse complement strand
TCTGCACCCAGCCTGGCAATGACCACGCCACTGCTGGAAGCCCCCTGCTCTCCCATGTGGGAGTCGGGGCGGGGGGGTTGTGCCACAGGCCTCAATCCCACCCCTCCTCCTTCCTCCTTCCATCACATTTCCTTCCCCCTTCCCCTCTCCCTCCCACCTAATCTGCAACAACGTCATGGAATATAAAAAAATAATATTAATAAAAAAATTTAAAAAGAAGAAAGTTCTAGAAAGAGGCCTGCACTGGGCAAAGAAGGACTTTTTAGAGCCCTAGGGTGTTGTTTGTAGGCATGCATAAGTTATACCTGAGTAATGCCCACGAAGCGGGTTCACCATGCGCTGGTTACTAGCTTGTCTGAGTCCAGTGAAAAGAACACACACAAGTTACACAAAGCCAGTTTATTACAGGTAGGCAGCAAGCGACAATAGAAGCCTAGGGCTCATTGTGAGCTGTCCCTCAAGGCTTGGGAAAGCTGCCCCAGGGCAGTGGAGTCTTGTCTGTGTGTGCCCCACTTGCAGCACAGCTGAGGGACCCCATAAGGCAGCCTGCCTTGGGGGCCACATGACATGCTGGGCTAAAGTATTGAAGTACATCCTGTTTCTAGGGGGGGACTGGAACAAAGCTTAGACTGTTCTGGCAGCCCCTGTGTTATCACAGGATATTACATTTCCAGAATATCCTATAATTATTCTCGAGAACTATAAGCAAGAAAGAGAGGAGAACTGGAATGGTCCAAGGTCACCAGAGAACTGTCCTTTAACACTGAGTAACCAAGGTGCACTGTATGAATTGTGGGGGTGGGGGATGGAAGTACATGATTAATTCTATGTGAATTTATGCCTGGACCATCTCCCTCATGTGATGTTACCCTAGAAGTTAAGCAGTCTGCCATTGGCCTGCCTGCTTCTTTGGGTATATCAGCTGTGGTAGTTGTTTAGGGTCACTGTCTACACGGAGGAGTCGATGATGCTTGGCCCATCCCATTGTCTCACAGGGTAGTGTCAGTGTTTTTCTAACCAGTTAGGAAAGGCCTGATTTGCTTAACCAGTGAACTGACCTACAGAACAGATGGACAGATTAAGTGGAAGAGATATATTGGTCCTGGAGACCTAGAAGCATTCCATAATATAGAGTGAAGTTGGGAAATCTGCAAAAGGTATGCTGGGAAGATTACAGCCCATCCCATAATGAGTAATAGCAGAGTGAGCCTCCTTGCAGTAGTTACCAGGGCCTTGTGATTATGATGTGACAGCTCCCACATTCTTGCTGATTCATTGGTAACAGTTGCACGAACAGGTTCTTTATATGCTGGGGGAAGGGTCTTGTGCACAGGGCATATGGCCTGTGTATATTATGTTTAAGTTGGCTATGTAGTAAAACTCTGTTATAGGGTGGTTCTGTTCAACCAGCGGGGGATGGGGAGGGGACTGCAGGACCCTACATAGGATAACTGGGTCTTGTGTTTCACTTAGAAGGGATCTTAAAGTTTATCTAGAATTCTAGATGACTGTCCATCTAGAATTATTCAAGGCCTCTCACCTGTAGGGACACACACCTCACTATCTCATGAGACAGTGACTTCTGGAATGATTCTTCTGCGTTCTTCATTGTATCGAACCTAAGTCTGTCGCACTCTAGTTGTAGTCTCTTTAGTCCCACTCCTGCCTTCTTTGATCACCCAAGAATGTCTCTTCTTTTTTCTACACGGGAGCCCTTAAATATGAAGAGGAACAATGGTGTCTGCCTTTGATGACTTCTCTCTGGGCCAGGTTTTTTTCCTCATTATTCGTACAAGGAATGGCTTTAGTTTCCCTCCCTCCTGGTTGCTGTCCTTGAGGTGTGTCACCATGGATCCTGGTCCCCACCTCTACAGTGCAGGGCCTGGAATACATGTGGGACTCCAGTGCCGAGCAGAGTGGCTAATGGAAGGGGGCACAGGCTTTGCCGTCTGATGCACCAGGGCTTAGGATCCAGCTCTGCCACCTGCTGGCTGTGTGACCCATGTACTGTTATCTATTGTTCAAGTCTCAAGTGTATTCATCTGGTAGAAAGGGGACAGTAATTCCTCCATCCGGGGGTGTTGTGAACAACAGAGGGATGGTCTGTTTGAAGTCTCTAATGTCAGTGTGTGGTATTTAATATGTTCTCAGTAAAAGTCTTGCCATTGCTCTAGGTATTATACTTTTATTAATTCAGGGTAATATTAGCTTTTTTTGTAGCCATATCACTCCTGTGCCACACCAAAGTTGAAATTATCTCAAGTCCCAAAGTCTTCCCCATGTGCTGTTGTTAAACCTGTCTCTTCTATCCTGTTGAAAATGTGTAGCAAGTATCTCATGGATATAAAACAGCACCTGCCTCCTAGGTTTAGCCTACATGAAATACACATGGCAAAGTGTTTAAAATACAGTAAAAAGAAGAAATGCTAACCGTCATCTTTATTATTGCTATTTGTTTTAGCACAGATTGATTTTAATGGCACTTACTTCCCTAAGATCTGTATTTTGGTATAAAAAGTGACATATTCAATAAAGAGGCTTATTTGAAGAGCTAAGCGAGAAAAAAATTAGTCCACTTAAAGAGAATGAGCTTATGTCAAGGGTTAGTGAAGCTCCTGAACTTAGTAGCCTCACAATAAAGCTCAGCTCCCTGTGTCATTTGACGTTAGTTGTGACTGGATATTAATGCTTTCCTTTAAGAATTGATATGATTTAAATTTTAATTGTAAGAAAGTGCATTTCAACCCAGGAAAGGCAGATAAGGTAGTGCTGGAGTATTTCTTATAATGTGCTGTGTCCTTCACAGTGTTTCAATGCCTTTTAGCAGGTGGCTCTCCCCTTCAGGGGAGAAGATGAGTTATTAGCAGTTAGATAGCAGAGGCCTGTCCCAGCCCCAGCAGAGGGAGGCTGAACTACCTCGGATTCAAAGGCAGCCAGCTGCTGATCATCTTTCCCTGAGCTACAAATGTCTTTTTGATTCCATAGGGTCCTGGAGGAACCAGTGTATTCCACAGCAGGAAATTAATGGCAGCAGTGTTTCTTCCTACACATCTGTAGCTGGGTGTTATCTTGATGCCCTGCTTCTTCTCTGCCTCCACTTTTAAATAAATTTTTCATTTTAGAGTAGTTTTAGATTTGCAGAAAAACTGTGAGGGTAGACAGAGAATTCCTGCATACCCTACCTGCCGTTCCCCCCATTATTAACATATTACCTTAGTACGTTTGTCACAATTAATGAACCAATGTTGATACATTATTATGAACTAAAGTCCTTTCCTTAGTTTTCACCTAATGACCTTTTTCTGTCCCAGGATCCCATACAGGACATCACATGATGTTTAGTCATCATGTCTCCTTAAGCTCCTCTAGGCTGTGACAGTTTTCTCTGCCCTATTTTTCAACCTGCGTTGAGCTACTTTTCAAGAGATGCTTTTTTGAATTTTGATAAATTTCGAATTTTGATAAGTGCCTGATGGTGGATGTTAACAAGGCTGTTGACTTTCCTCATTAATCCTTCAATCAGCAAACATTTACCGAGAACTAACCAGATGAGGTAACAGAACCTGATGACAGAACCAAGGCAAATTGCCTTTCCCCATGCTAGTGCCTCTCAACCCCTCAAGATGCTCGCGGATCCTCTGGAGACTGTGTTCAAATGCGAATTCCTTTCGGTAGTTCCAGGGCAGGGCCTGAGATTTTACATTCCTAACAAGCTCCCAGGTGCACCCATGCTGCAGGAGACCATTCTCCTCCAAACAAGACCCCAAACTTGTGCAGAGCTCCATGTCAGGTGCCAGTGAGAGCTACAGGGCTGGGGTGGAAGGTGAGAGAAGAGTTAGATAAATTGTATGTGGCAATCTCTGCCATCAGGAAGTTTGTGGTTCTGTTAGAAATACAAAAAAGACTGAACTAAACAAGAGAGCTAAAGTCAAGTGCAAAATGGAGACTGAGACAGTAGATGGTAGGTGCTTCCCACCCACTGGCATGGCTCTTACCAAAAATCCTCACCCCTGTTAGGATGGCTGTTAACAAGAATCACAAGTGTTGGTGAGGATGTGGAGAAACTGGAATCCTTATGCATTGCTGATGGGATGTAAGATGGTACAGCTACTGTGGAAAATGGTATAGCATTTCCTCAAAAAACTGATCTTAGAATTGTCGTAAGATCTGGCAATTCCACCTCTAGGAATATGCCCAGAAGAATTGAAAACAGGAACTCAAACAGATATCTGTACACACATGTGTACATTATTCATAGTACATTATTTACAGTGTTAAATAATTAATACTGTAATTATTTACAGCGGCATTATTTACAACATTATTTATAGTAGCCAAAAGGTAGAAGTAAAACAAGTGTCCATCAACAGATGAATGGATAAAGAAAATGTGGTACATACCTACAATGGGATAGTATTCAGCCTTAAAAATGAAGGTAATTCTGACACACCCTATAGTATAGATGAACCTTGATGAGATTATGCTAAGTGAAATAAGCCAGTCACAGAAGGACAAAGACTGTATGATTCCACTTGTAGGAAGTACCTAGAGTAGTCAAATTCAGAGACAGAAAGCAGAATGGTGGTTGCCAGGGCCTGGGGAAAGGAACAAACAGGGAGTTTTAGTGTAAATGAGGACAGTTTCATTTTTGAAATAGTTGAAATGCAAGATGAGACGGTTCCAGAGATGGATAGTGATGATGATTGCACAACAATGTGAGTGTAATTAATACTGCTGAACGGTAGGCTTAAAAATGGTTAAAGTGGTGAATTTTATGTTATGCATATTTTACCATAATTTAAAAAATGTTTTAAAGAGACACAAAAAATACAATAGGTGGTAGAGTTGTCAGACAAGAAGGATACAATGATAACGGTAAGGAAGGCTTCATTTGTGGACCACATGTGATATGCCAGGTGCAAAGAGCTTATTCATCCATTTAACCTCCAACAATCCCAGGAAACAGGCACTTAGCCCTGCTTTATAGATGGCAAAACCAAGAAAAGGAAGAGATTATTTAAGGCTGTAACAGTCAGGGCATTAGTGGGATTTAAGGTGGGCCTTAGAAGAGAGACAGGATTTTGGTGGAAAGATGGTAGGAGGCATTGTAGCTGGATAGGAACTGGCTAAGGAGAGACACAGGGACTGGATGGGAACTTAGAGCAATTCAGCTGGTGCGACTGTGGCTGGTGTGTAGAGTTCAGGTGCATAAAACACGACTACAAGTGCAGACCATGCAGAGCCTTTCAATTTCAGAGTAAGAGATATTGTATTAGTCCGTTTTTGTTGCTTATAACAAAATTCATGGAACTGGGTAATTTATAAGAAAATGAAAATTTTTTGCTTACAGTTTCTGAGGCTTGGAAGTCCATAGTCCATCTGGTGGTGGTGACAGCGACCCAGGTGTCTCACATTGCAAGTTGGTGGAAGCAGAGAGAGCAAAGGGAGAACAAGACAGACTCTCCTCTTCTTTTAAAGCCCCCAGAACCACGCCCCTGACCACCATCATTAATCCATTCACTACAGCTCAGTCCTACAATTCAATCACCTTTTCAAGGCTCCACCTTTCAATTACCATAATAGGATTTCCCGCCCTCTTAATAGTCACAGTGGAGGCTAAGTTTGTAATGCATAAAATGTGGGGGATACAATTCAAGCTTCAATGAGTTTTGGGGGAACATAATTCAGTCCACTACAGATATGAACTTTGTCTTTTAGTATCTAAACAGAGACTATCAAACTCAAGTGTTTTCAGAGGCCAACAGGCAACATACATGGGAGAAGTGACTCAGTACAAGGTAACAGGGAGTGGTGTGGACTTTGGCAAAGTGAAGAGAGCACGTCCCACCTAAGATGTTCAGATCTCAAACGTAGGTCACTGACTGGCTTGGATAACACTGAACTTCTGACGGTGAGGTTGCTGTATTCCTGAAGGTATATAGAGTGGTGTCGGTGGCATGCAAGACCACGTGATACATGAGGCATATCTTCCTGGCTGTGTCAGTAAGATAGAAGGTTGTGGGTACAAACTAATGCAACTTCACAAGAACTTAAAAACATTACTTTTATGTTAAGACAAGGACAGGTGGAGGAGAATACTAATGATGGCTAACGTTATTT
>NW_007726348.1:776870-783653 GCF_000696425.1 Galeopterus variegatus | reverse complement strand
GACCGTGACCTTGGTGGCTCAGCCTCTTAATCTGGACAATGGAAATCCTAACAGTTCAGCAAGGTTATGATGTGAAAGGTGCTTAGAACAGTAGCTAGTGTGTGGTAAGCACATAGAAGCTTCAGCCACTGTTGCTCTTCAGTAGATATCTGCAGGTGACAGGCCACTGGGCCAGTGATGTGGAAGAGCCTAGTCCATGCTGGCTCAGGCCGCTGTGCCTCTTTCTGCTCATCCTCCTCCTGGGCCACACTCGCCAGGCCCCTCTGCGTCTGGTCCCAGCTCAGGCTCCTTCCGTGAGGCTGGGGGCGTCTGGTTGCTGGGAGGGGAGAGTGGGTTCAGAGTGCTGTTGCTGAGATGGAATCCTGAGGTGGAGTGGACAGGATTTGGTGGCTGAAGATGTAGGGGATGAAATGCCTTCCAGGTTTCTAGCTTTGATGACTGGGTTGATAGTGACACTATTAACTAGTAAGGGATCCAGGAGTGGAACGGGTTTAGAGGGGCTGGTAATGAGTTCAGTTACAGACATGTGGAGTTTGCAGCATCCAGGATGTGTCCAGATGACGCTGTCCATGAGTAACGAAAACAGATGACATGTATAGAATATCATGCTTCGGTTTGTATTCTGAGCCCTTCACAGACTAATCCACTTTATTCTCAAAACAACCTCATGAAGGAGGTGCTACTCTTATTCCCATTTTACAGATGAGAAGACTAGATGCAGAGTGGTTAAGTCACCTGCATAAGGCCACACTGCTAATAAGGGATAGTGTAGAGACTGGGACCCAGGCAGTCTGGTCTGAGCTTCTCCATGTAGCCCCTACTCTACACAGACCCTCTATCTGTTGTTTCAGGGGAGGGTCGGTCTGAACCTTTAGGTATGGTGACGCCATGGCAGGGATGATATTGCTTGCAAAGACGCAGCAGAGAGAGGTGGATGTGGGCTGAAAGAAACTCACTTGCTGGCATGAATGACGCATTGTGTAAGGTAAGACTGTGAGGAGAGGGCAAGTAAGAGGATAATACTCTGGTTAAAATCTCCAAGTAAAGGCTGCAGAATGGATGACACCATGATTTGATATAATACTTAATTGTCCATTTCAGTCAACCAGGTTTGTTCAAATTGCTTTCAAATTCCTTAAATTAACACTAGTGAGGTAAGTAGGTGGGAAGTGTTATTATTGAGGGTACAGAGGAAGAAATGAATATGAGAATAGAATCCTAGCTAGACACTCCCCACCAAGTGTTTTATTTAACAAGCACACACTGAAAGAGGGTGTAGATTGCAAAGTACTGGTTATGTCCTGGAGTTGGGTTAGTAATTTTCAATTAACTTTTAGAGTGGCATAGGCTGGTTCCTAAACAAAACAAAGTGGCTGCTAATGATTTATTTTGTACTCCACAAACTGCCTTAATTATACCAAAAAGAGGTTTTTCACAGTGGCTCTCAGTTGTGGCTGCCCATCAGAATTACCTGAAGACCTTTAAGAAACTGCACACTGTATGACTATGGCCCTCACATCATGGACAGGAGAGGGGACAATCAGCTTTGTATCTCATGAATATTAGTAATAAATAAATAAATAAATAAATAAATTAAAAAAAAAATAAAATAAAAGAAACTGCACACTTAGGCCCCATGTCTGCGAATTTTGATTCAGTAAATCAGGGTGGGGGTAGAGGAGTAGACTGGGACTTTTCTTTTTTTTTTTTGACTAGTGGATTTTTAGAATAGGTGCGCCATTGCCAAGATGATGGAATGACAGAAGTATTTATTTCCTTTTCACCCCACAATCTCATTGAAACGATTCTCCCAAAAGGTATAAGAAAAAAAAAAAATCCAGAACAGAGCTGGCAAATGGGAAAAGATACAATCAACAGATGAGATATTTTGAAGCTTTTTGGAAGGTATCAGAAGATGGGATTGGATTAAAAGAGATAAAGTAGATAAAGTAGAAAACTAAAGGGAGTTGGCATGATCTGCCTGAGGTGAGCTCCATTTTTTGCACTGGGCTGGGAAGTCACACATTGGCGCCATCTAGTGGAGGTCATGAGTAGACCTTGTGTTGATTGATGATCGGTGTAATTAAAAGACACTCTGTTCCCATCTGCTTTCTTATGCCAAGCAGCTGGTGGCAGCATTTGTCACCAGGCCAAGGTTGCAAGACCTGTTCTCTAAATAAAAATTTGGGCTCTGCCTCGGGGTGAGCGTCCCTGGCATAGGCACTGAGGCAACAGAGAGAAGCAGGTGGTGCCTTTGCACTTTCACGGGAGTGAAGTTCACCGAACTCTGGAGTAAGTTTTTCCTGTTTTGGTGGAGGGGTTGGTCATGTGCTTGCTGCCGCTCCATTCAGATATCCGATGGGGAGCTTGCCTGTCTGCCTGACTGCCCACTTACATGCCAATTCTCATGGACGTGGCTAGACAGCCCTCAAATTCAGGGGGGAGGCCAGCTGTAAAAACAGACTTTCTGGGGTGTGTGCTGAATACTGATGACATCCTGTGATCCAGATCTGGCATAAGCACACACTTATTAGCCGTCTCCATTGGTGGTTCGCCTAGATGGACTTACTCAGTGCCTCTGTTTGCCGGTTTGTGGAGGGAAGACACAATAATGTAAGGATGACAAGCACTGTTAATTTTTGCACAGTCCCTTCACTCTCACATCTATGATCCTGTGAGGTAAATGGCACTTTTATTCCCATTTTACAGATAAGACTGCTGAGGCTTTCAGAAGTTAAGGGACTTGTTCAAATTCATACAGACACTACTTGGCAGAATTAGGATACAAAACTAGGTTTTGGGACATTAAATTATGTTCTCTTTTTACTTATCACAGTTTCCAGTTTACTTAATTTCAGTTATTTGATAGGTGTTTATTTCTACAAGGTAGAAGGACTTGGGGCTCTTGAGGTAAAATTCATTATATGTGATGGCTCTTAGATAAGTGAAATAGCAGTAGTGAAAAGGACAATTTTGTGCATTAAAAAGGGGTTAATTTAGGAATTTTATTGTAGGTAGATGGGAGTGTGCACTAGTTTCTGAGGCTGTTGTAACAAATAACCACAGGTGTGGTGGCATAAAACATTTATTTTCTCACAGATCTGGAGGCCAGAAGTCAGGTGTGAGCAGGGCCATCTTCCTCCCAAGGCTCTAGGGGAGGCCTCTTCCTTGCTTGTCCAGCTTCAGGTGGCTGCTGGCATTCCTTGACTTCTTGGCTTGTGGCTACATACCTTCAATCTGCTCCCATCTTCACATGACCTTTTCCTCTGTGTCTCTGTTTCTTTCCACTTCTCTTATGAGGACACTTGTCATTGGGTTTAGGACCCAGGTAGTCCAGGATGATCTCATTTCAACATGTAATAAAGTTAAGGATATTGAGATTATATTTACAAAGACTCTTTTTCTGAATGAGGTCACATTTAGAGGGTACAGAGATTTGGATGTGGACATATCTTTTGGGGGGCTACCATTCAACCTACTACTGGATGTAAATGCTTTATTATTTATTCTTTCATAGCAAAATAAAAAATCCCTTGCCCCTTATACCCTGTGATGTATATTTATACAACCGTAGGAATGCCTCATCTCTAGGGACTACATCCCTGTTTGTTTTTCTTGAATACCTACAGGTAACACCTGTCCAGTTTGAAAACTGGAGCTTTACTTGAGCCTTTCCCGTGCCTATTTGTGATGACATTTTCTATAACTACATCTCTTCCCATTTTTATTTAGCTTCCTAGGCAAGATATTTGGATTTTCAATCTTGGAAACTGCTATTCCAAAGAGAGGAAATCAGGCAAAAGAAAATAAGAAAAATGTTTTGTGGTTCTTGCCTTCTTTAGTCATAGGAAGGAATGGCAGGTTTACTGAGCTCCAGATTGGAAAGAAAGGTAAAAATCTTGGGAAGGGAGCAGATACTGGGCAATTTCTTTTTGAGTCACTCACATTCTTCAGTTTGTAGATGGAGAAAACTGAAAGCCAGAAGGATTATGTAAGGTCATTTGGCAAGT
Source organism: Galeopterus variegatus (assembly GCF_000696425.1). Classification (NCBI taxonomy): domain Eukaryota; kingdom Metazoa; phylum Chordata; class Mammalia; order Dermoptera; family Cynocephalidae; genus Galeopterus; species Galeopterus variegatus. The sequence goes on along the minus strand of NW_007726348.1, from coordinate 779,643 downwards.
CATGGGCTGACCTAGCATTAACACTCAGACCTTCTGAATTCTCTATTCTGAGCCTCCACATCACGGCGCATCTCCAGGAGTTCTTAACTCTATTAATCTTTGGTTATCTGGGCACCATATGAGGGTCTTGACACTCAGAGCCAAATGAACACCCAGGGGAACTTAAGTCCTCACTCATTGTGTTTGATCCTAATTCAATAAATGAGTAAAAGAAACAAACACTGTGATTGTATTGTTCAGGCTCTCTAAGCTGGTCATTGGTGTGGTGTCTGTAAGCAAATGGATTTTTTATTCCATGCTGGTATCTATCGTTGGTAATGCCTCTCTCAAGTCCATGTAAATTGTCTGAAGGATTACCATGGCTGAAGTGTTTGTAGGATTATATGAGAAAAACGACAACAGAACAGAAGACAGCCTTTCTTCTCAATAAGGACTTGCTCCAGCCATTCATCTCAAAGCACATTTTCCCTTTGCAGACTTTGAACTGCTCTGAACTTGTTTTTGAGGTCAGACCTCCACCAGTTCAATAGAATCAAAGCTTTTTGGGGAGCTGGAGAAACTATTTAAGTAAACCGGCTCAAGGAAAATGTTTCATCTCAGGAGCGGTTGATAGCTCTAACAGGTATGGGTGGGTGATGTCATAACGTGAGGCCTGAGTCTCAGGCAACCTTGCCAGACTTCTGAATGACAAACAGACTTTAATGAAGCATGTCTGTTAGTGGTATTATGCTTTGAGTCATTTTGTGTATAAATTTAATGGCTTATTATTATTATTTTTTTGCTATTATTAAATCTAATGCATTAAGCTTCCGTGTGTGCTAAGCACATGATTGAACAACTACAAGCCACAAATATTATACTCAAAAAGTTCCCATGTGATGTTTTCTCATTTGGCCTCATAATGACCTTTGCCTTGTGGTTTATGGTCACTGCCTGGGAGAGTTTTCAAGGTACATTTTTACTTTTGTCATATAAAGGACCCAGGAACCCTCGTGGGGGATAGTAAGGGGATAGTCATGTTGGTAGTTACTTTGGCATTCGGTTTGCCAACATCGGCACTTAGGCTTGCCAACTCAGTGGGCCAGTGATCATTTGGAACACGTCATATTGAATATGAACTTCTGAAAAATGTAGAAACCCAAGTTTCTGCAAATTTATCTCATTCCTTGTTTGATCAGCATGCAGGACAGGTATATTTTCTATTTTCCCTTGGGCACAAAAATCACAGAAAGAATTTGCAAAGCTAGTAGAAATCAGTAGGTTGAACGGAACCTGGCTTAAGTGATACATCTACTAGATTATGCTAGTTAGGCAGTAACACTTGTTTAGGGAGCCTAGGAAGCATATAGAAAAGGGACCCTTTTCCAGATTACAGATAGTAAAGTTTAAACCTCAGTAGAAGGATGTTTGGCACATTAGACTGATTTTCTCCAACTATGTTTCTTTAGATTTATTCATTTCAACTTTAAAAGTGGTCCCCAGCCTATTCCTCTTTGTTCAGAGAAGTGGCCTCTGGAACTAGCCCATTTTTCTGATGATTTCCTGGCCCCTCGTGTGATTAGTTTGCCTCCATTGGCTGCAGATTTCTCACTGCTGTGTTGTTCATCCTTGCTCAGCCACTGTCGCCCCATGCACCTTCTAGTGTGACTCCACTTTCATTGGCTACCACGAATATCATCTTTCCTGGGCCCCAGACTCCTATTTCCTGTCCCTCAAAGTAGATCTGGTCTTCCTCAGTCAAAGAAAAATGGTATCTTTATCTCAAAGAGTGTTTCTAGATATAGTTAGTGATTAAAAATGTGTTTCCAAACAAGAGAAAAGCTTGTGCGTAAAGCCTGCGCAGTAAAAAAGATGTTAAAAGATCATGGTTCACTGTCTCTGACCCTGACCTTATTCAAGATGTTTTCTTGTCCTTTCTTCCCACACCTACCAAAAAAGGTACCAGAGTTGAGAACTTGTGAGATCCACTCAATTTCAGCCCTGTCAGTGGGTGAGGAAAACAATAATTACTGAATTTGGCAGCTGATGAAGGTGTCATTTTGACAGTACCAGAAACTAAAGTTTTCTGTTTACATTGTTTGCGAAACCATTTGTAATTTAGGAAGCAGAATATTTCCAGAGCTTCATTAGTGACATGGCTTGACCTTGACTTTGGAGGAGTGAAAGTCAGTGAGAGGATGTGAAATGCTCAGCTTACATTGGCTAAAAGTGTTCATAACATCAACTTTTCTAGGGGTGACAGAATGGATCCCAATTGGAATAAGGTAAGAGATGGGACTAAGCATTGCATCCTTGATTGACCCTGTGGCTGGGATGTGGCTTTCCCAGAAACTTAAATTTGCTTCCCAAGGTGCTGGTTTGCCTTCACTCACCTTAGGAACTGTTATAATGACACGTGAGACAACCATGCTCTTTACAGAGAAAGCTGGAACTTTGGGTTGGTAAGTAAAAGCCCTCCAGAATAGGTAACCTCTTAGTTGTTCCTGCTAATGGTTATTGTATTTCTTTTCTCTCCATAGTTGTGTACTAACAACCTCCTAAAGCTATAGATGCCCTTACATTTCATTCTTAATTCTTGTAAGATAAACTAATAATGCAGGGAGAAAATGTGCACTGTTTATTAATTAAAATCCCCAGGAAGTGGAATAAATTGAAGAGAAAAGTGCTTTTAGAAAGTAGTAAGTGTGGGCTGGCCCGGTGGCACACTGGATAAGTGCGCTGCTTGGGAAGCGCGGCAGCGCTCCTGCCCGAGGGTTCGGATCCCACATACAGA
>NW_007726348.1:775083-776470 GCF_000696425.1 Galeopterus variegatus | reverse complement strand
GGATCCCACATACAGACCGGTTCCCGCTCACTGGCTGAGTGAGGCGCGGGAGCAACACCGAGGGTTGCAATCCCGTTGCCGGTCCCCGGTCCGGTACGGGGGCAACACTGAGGGTTGCGATCCGTTGCCGGACATGGAAAAAGACAAAAGACACACACAAAAAAAAAAAGAAAAAAAAGAAAGTAGTAAGTGTAGCTCGCCACATTGCACGGAGAGTCCTCTACCCACACATAGCTAGAGCCGGCACTTTTGGGTCCCCGTGCCACATCTCCTTGGCCCACCTTGGATTTCAGCTGCAGCTGCAGTGGACAGTGCCCGTGCATTCGGCCTGCCTTTCCACTCTCCTTTGACCCCAGGTTTCTTCCTTGAAGCCTCAGGAGTTTACTCAACCCAAACCTGTCCCCAAATGCGGCAGCATTAACATCCTCCCAACCAGTGGGTCAGGAGAGTTGGTGATTACAAGCCCTAACCCATCGTCCTTCAGAGGGGCAGTTCTGAGGGGCATTTTACTCTGTTGCTCAGAGTCCTCATGGGATTGAGCTCCAGTGACCTGCAGTGGTGAATCAGTCATGCAGTCTTTGCTCACTTTTCCTTCTTCCCTGATTCACTCCTTTATTGCCCTCATTCCTGCCTCCCAAGATCCCCCCAAAGTCTTTACCTAAGTTCTGCTTTGAGGGAAACAAGATTAAGACAATAGCCATCACAGAATGACGAAGAAATCACTAAAAGTATCTCTTTCAGTATCTCCTTTTAACTCTTTATAGTGAAAGATAATATTTCCAGATTTTTTAGAATTTGGAAGCAGGAAAAATGGAAACAAAAAAAGGATCGTTTGTTTCTTACAGTCATGTTAAAAAAAGAAAGAAAGACTTTCAAAAACCCTGCAGTCAGATGGTTGTGGCTTTAGAAAGTAAGAAGCACATTCTTCGCATTCCATTTTTAGTTATTGGCATGCCATTTGGCCCATTTTCAACATTTGACACCTGATGCATACGCCCAGTTCAGAACCATATACAGAAAATTATGAGGAGACAATGAAAAGTCATCTGGTCAACCCTCTGCCTTTAGACCAGGTGAGAGTGGAATCCAGGTCTTTCAGTAGTCTTGTTAGGGAGTAACATGAGAAGATATTCTGCAGTGGGCTTAACAAAACTGTGCAGAACAGCTTCTGGGAAGACTGGGTCCCCAGGCTGGACTCCATCCAATGAGAATTTTTGGTCTTAAGTGTACTGATTATACTGCGTCTCCCAAAGGGAACTAATATACTGAGAGTCCTAAGAATAACCTGGAACTCTGAATCAGAAGTTGATGAGCTGCTCTACTCCAGTGTCCAGGGTCCCAGACCTCTTTCTTTTTTTTTTTTTTTTTTTTTTTTTTTTTTTTTTTT
>NW_007726348.1:763810-774123 GCF_000696425.1 Galeopterus variegatus | reverse complement strand
GCAACCCTCAGTGTTGCCCCCGGACCGGGGACCGGCAACGGGATCGCAACCCTCAGTGTTGCCCCCGGACCGGGGACCGGCAACGGGATCGCAACCCTCGGTGTTGCTCCCGCGCCTCGCTCAGCCAGTGAGCGGGAACCGGTCTGTATGTGGGATCCGAACCCTCGGGCGGGAGCGCCGCTGCGCTTCCCAAGCAGCGCACTTATCCAGTGCGCCACCGGGCCGGCCCCCAGACCTCTTTCTAAAGAGATTTAGTAACTGCTAGTTTGTTGGGAGGGTTAATCTGAGTCTTATCATAAGCAGGCTCCTGTGAGATATGTTCTGATGTAACCAAAGGTCTAAAGACAAATAAGAGGCATGCAGTTTTTGTTAAAAGAAATTTAGTATAATTTGTATTCCATATGTAATTCATTGCAAATTTGTTCCTGCTACTTAATATCTTTATATAGCTACACAATTCACCAGTTCCCAATCAGAAGACATTTTAAAAGGACATTTTAAACAGATATCAGCAAGATTTTAAATGAACTTACTTGTCACTTTGTAAAATTAATTTTTTAAAATTGTCCTCACATTTCTTGCAATGTAGTAATTTCTTTGCGATGTAGTTAACTGAGTACTTTCTTATAGTGTTTGCTTGCTCCTTTGAAATCGTGGCCCTGGTCAGGATCAGTGTCGTGCCTGCGGTGTGTTAGCATCAGAGAGTAAAAGGGATCAGAGGGTGTTTCATGTGAATTCCTTTACTGATGATGAGATTAATCCCAGAATTTGCAGAACTCTTTCACACATTAAAGAGTTGGGGGACACTTTCCATATTGTGGTTGTTAAGGACTCAATGGTACAACAAGACCCAGCCCCTGTTCCTCCTGGAGCTGACACTTTCATGTGTGTGAGGAGGGCACAGCATGGTCAGTGCTGTGATGTGGTGGCACCTGGACCTGGGAGACCCGACAGTATGGACGTGGAATCTCTGACTGGAGATGGGTGTCTCTCGGCAAGGCTTCCAGCGAGGAGATGCCTAGGCTGATTTTGAATGACCACTAGGAGAAAGTTAGGTGAGGGGAATGAGGCAGAGAAACATTTTTTGAGGAAGAGGATTCAGTATGTTCAAAAACCTGGGACAGCAAGTGTAAGAATCTCAGGAACTACAATGCAGTAGGGCTTGAGTATGTGGTAGGAGGAAATCATGGCCAGAGCTGAGGCTGGTCACATCGGAAAGTAGCTTGTATTTTATCCCTGAAAGAATGTGAATTTTATTCCCAAAAGAGGGAGTACCACTTATGTTGTTTCAGCAGAGAGTCATATGATCGGATTTGCATAATATTTTGGTATTCAAAAGGAAAGATATGTGGGACTTGAGAGGCGGGCACAGGTGGAGGCAGGGAGACCAGTAAGGAGGCTATTGCAATAATGCAGGACAAAATTAGAGGAGCCTAAACTGTAAGAAGAGGTTCAAAAGGTGTTAGGGGAATAATAACAGAACATGGATGCAGTGGAGAGGGGAAGGGAAGACTCGGGGAAGATCCCCAAATTTCCAAATTGGACATCTGGGTGGATAGTGCCATTCTGTTTTATATACAGGGACTTGGTTTCAAAGGAGATGGAGATAGGGCACTACTGGACCTGTCAAGTCTGAAATATCTGGGCTGTGGGGCACCTGAGGAGAAATATCTGGTGGGCAGTTGAATAAGTGGGTCTAGAACTCCAGACCTGTATTCGAACTGGATGTATTTATTTATGAATCATCAGAAGATGGGAGGGTTGAAGCTGAGGAGAAGAAGTGGAACTCTGCAAAATTTGAGAGGTGGCAGAGGGTGAAGAACCCTCACAGGAAGTTGAGAAAGAATGACCTGAGAGGTAGGAGAAAACCAGGGAGAGCCCTGCCACAAAAGCCAAAGCGCAGGAGAGTTTCAGAAGAAGGGAGGTCAACAGTGTCAGGGGTCACATAAGATGAGGTTCTATTAGACTTCGTGACAAAGAGGTCATTGGCGACTTTGGCAAAAACAGTTTAAGTCAGAGATGAAGATAAAGGCCGGATGATGACGAATGAATAGTGTAGAAGGAATGTGACTGAGAGTGTGGACAGACCCTCTGGATGGCAGTTATGGAGGACGGATATAGATCCAGGTTGTTAGTTAGAGAGGCAAGGCCAGGGACAACTGTTCTGTAAAGTGAACAGGACTTTAGAGTGTTTTTGTGTTAAGAGGAGCAGCCAGAAGAGACAGATAGGTTGAAGTTATAGTCGAGAGAGCATATGGAACCAGATTCATATTGAGGCCAAAGAAATTGGGATTCTGAACCCGGGCAAAAGATAACCTTAGAAGGAGAAATGATTCCTCTTCTACCAAAATAGAATGGAAGGAGGTCTAGTGTGGGGGGTAGAACAGGAAATGGAGGGAATATCGGTTGATGTGTTCACCAGGAGGTGAGGAGTAGGGGATGAGATAATTTGCTGATGGTAACAGAAGAGAGGTGAGCCAGGACTCTTCAGGAGAGCTGTGTGGACTGAGGAAGAAACTGACACTAGGTATGGAAGGATTGCTGGGCAGTTGTTATGGACCGAGTGTCTACATCCCCCAAAATTCTCATGTTGAAATCCTAACCCTCATGGTGATGGTATTAGGAGGTGAGGCCTTTGGTAGGTGACTAGGTCATGAGGGTGGAGCCCTTGTGATGGGATTAGTGCCCTTATAAGAAGAGGAAGAGACACCAGAGCCTCCTATCTCCACTGTGTGAGGATATGGCAAGAAGGGGACGTTCTGAAAACCAGGAAGTGGGCCGAATATGCCAGCACCTTGATCTTGGACTTCCCAGACTCTAGAACTGGGAGAAATAAATCTTTGTTGTTTAAACCACCCAGTCTATGATACTTTTTTTTTAAATAGCAGACGGAGCTAACTTAAACAGCATTATTGGGAGACCAGGGGAGGCTGAGGTTATGAAGCTGCACTGAATAATTTTGAAAATTTAAAAAATCAGTCTGATATCCACTCTGGAGTAGAGTGGAGAAGGTTTTTAGATTCCACCAGGATGTGGGTGAAATTAAGCATAAGAGGGCAGATGGATTGGGTAACACTGGAGGCATTTAGGGCCTGGAGAGCTCATTGGGGCCAGAAAGCAAGTGAATGTGAGTAACTGAGAGAGAAATTTAGAGGGATGCATAGGGGAAGTCATGTTCTTGGTTAGGGAGACGAGAGTGCTGCTGCGCTCCCAGCACCGCACTCTCCCAAGTGCGCCACGGGGCCGGCCCTATGGTACTTTTTTTAAATAGCAGACTAAGCTAACTTAAACGGCATTATTGGGAGACCAGTGGAGGCTGAGGTTGTGAAGCTGCACTGAATAATTTTGAAATCTTAAAAAATCAGTCTGATATGCACTCTGGAGTAGAGTGGAGAAGGTTCTTAGATTCCACCAGGATGTGGGTGAAATTAAGCATAAGAGGGCAGATGGATTGGGTAACACTGGAGGCATTTAGGGCCTGGAGAGCTCATTGGGGCCAGAAAGCAAGTAATTGTGAGTAACTGAGAGAGAAAGTTAGAGGGATGCATAGAGGAAGTCCTGTTCTTGAGTAGGGAGACTAGTTTGTCTATCCCTTTGCTGCTATTGTCCACTTTGACTTTTCTTTGCAAAAGAAACTTACAGCCAATTACTTGCGGCAACTTTCCATTAACATTTTAATTTACCTCTTTTTTTTTTTTTTTATTTTTGCGGATGGCCTGTACAGGACTCCGAACCCTTGACCCTGGTGTTATAACACTGCACTCGAACCAACTGAGCTAACCAGCCAGCCCTAGTTTACTTTGATTTCTAGATTATTTTAACAGTGTATCCTCATCTAAAACTTCAGAGCTTTTAAAAAAGTTGTATTTCAGTTGGTAACGAATTATTTAGTAATAAAAAGGGAGTATAAAAATTATTTTATAGAATCAAATTTTCAAAAAGGGGGGTACGATCTCTAATGAATTGATGTAAAGAGATTTTCCAGGCAAATTTATGCAGATGCCTAAATCTTCAAGAATGAACACTAGAAAATAATACACAGTGACTGAAATATTGTCACTGGAAATGGAAATATACAAAAGGAAAGACATTTAAATTGGTGGGTCACATCGAAACTGTGATTCACTCTCTTTGCGCATAGGTACTTAGTTATCTGAGTTACAGCATTTGTAATGACACTAAATTTAGAAAAATAAAATAAAATGAAGAGGAGGGAAAGTGCTGGCATGGTGATTTACAGTGACACACAGCTAATGCTGAGATGTGAACGTGTGACCTTGTGATTACACTTTTGGATATGTGTCCTGGTTTGCTAATTCCAGTTACCAAGTTTGGTGCACTTGTTAATGCTTTTTTCTTTTACTTAGTTCAAAACATCAATGAAGTCTCTTTCTTTGGGATGCGTCGTCACATCTTATTATGCTCAGTAGCATCCAGGCTTTTCTGTCCTGAGGATTTTTTGAGGATGATGTCCATGGCAGAAACAATCCAAAGGTGGGCAAATAGACCCTGGAGAGAGATCAGCAGAATGAAAGTGTTCACTTTGCTTCTCAGAACTCATCCAAGCCCAGAGATTGAAGCAACCCCCTGAGCTGCAGTAGTGTAGCATAAAGAATATTAATTGCCATATAAAGGTTTAATTTTTGAAATTCAAATAGCCTATCCATCATTGTCAATTAATTTGTACCAAGAGCCCAAGGTGGCTGGTATGGTAATGCTGATATGTTAGGGAGGTCATCTGCAGAACAGATAAAATAATTCATTTGAACTCATATTTTACCTAATTTTGAAAATCTGTTCCTTGCTTTTCTTGTTGGAAGATTGGAGTGAGTTTTCCACTAATGCATTTTACAAGAGCAGCAGTTTTCTCCTTCCATTCTGACCCAACAGTGCAGTTTCTGGTCATCAGCACTTAACCTGGTGTTTTCCTTGCAGAATGGTCTCTTTATTGTGGTAAGAGATGACCACTTTCAGCATCTGAGAGGGAAGAAACAACCTCTGAAACAACTCTTACAGAGCTCTTGTGCTGGTGGTAGTTCAATTTGTGACCCCCAGTAAAGGATTCGTCTGGAGGCGGCACTGAGGTCCAAGCAATGCTAGGAGAGCATGACCGGGTCTAGGCTGTTGTTATGCTAGTGTATCCCAGCCAAATAGGGTTGTACTAGAGTTGATGTGGCAGGAACGTTTCTCTCTAACATCGGGTCTTCTTTTCCCCCCATAAATTCCACCACTAGAGTGTTAGCTAACCTCGCTCTGAGAGTGAAATGAGTGTACTTCCTAAGCCCAGGTTATGTGAGGCTGATGAGCGTGCTGAAGGTGGCAGCACTATTAATAGCCGTGGACTGTTTCAGTATATCGCTTAATAAAGTGCAAGGGGAATGATTGGTGGTTTAGAGATGGGAGTGGATTGGGGGTGGGTTTCAATAAACATCACCATAAATCAGTAAATAATATAAACACTCATCCCTGACCCATAAAATACAGGCAGAGGCTTTCCTTGAGTTGGAAGAAGGGCTATTTTGGAAAATCAGACCAGGTACTTATCCTATCTCCTGGATAAATATTTCTGCCAAGTGCTGGGTATATAAACAAAAGATATATCAGTGTTTAGATTACTTTCCAAGTGAAACAGGGTTATTCTTAGAATTGCGACTAACAGTTCTGGGCAATGTTGTATCACCCCGTAAAAGTAGATCTCACAGGGTGAATAAGTGCTTTCTGGATATAAGGTCAGTACCACAGCACAAAATGATCACTTAGGGAATAATGCTCTTTTTCATGTGCCTAAGTAATTGCATGCAGTAGCTTATATCCAACAGATGTGATATTTAACTGTTGCAGTCTTAGCCCAGTGGTCTTCTCATTCAGTTGCCTAATAGAATGGCTGTGGAATTTTTAGGAAATATATATGATAGAAGCTCTACTGAGTGTGAGTTTCTGGAGTGTGAATGAATTTTTGAAAAGCTCCACAGGTGATTCTGATCTTCTACCATTGTTGAGAACCATTTCCTTAGATATCATTTTCATGACTTTCCAAAAAGAGATTAAAGAGCATCACAGTCTCAGTTATTTAGATGTAGAAATTCCTCACTCACAGAGAGTAAGTTAGCTGTGCTCATGAAAAAATGCAGTGACAAATATATTTTTTTCATATATGTATGTTCATTAGCAAAATATGAAAATTAAAGCAACAGTGAGATGCCATTCACTCACAGAGAGTAAGTTAGCTGTGCTCATGAAAAAATGCAGTGACAAATATATTTTTTTTCATATATGTATGTTCATTAGCAAAATATGAAAATTAAAGCAACAGTGAGATGCCACTTTTTGCATATCAAATTAACAGATTAAAAAAATTTGACCCTTAGTTCCCCACTTGTCCCATTGCTTTTGATAGGGCTAAGAGCTAGCACTTCGCATCAGTCTAATAGGTATGTAAATTGGTAGAATTTTTTTGTACAGCATTTGGTAGTGTAATCAAGAGGCTTAAAAATGTTCATACACTGTGACCCCAGAATATCTGGGAATCCAGCCCAAGAAAATAATCTGAATTGCAGACTAATGTAACTGCAGCATTATTTATATGAGCAAAACAGGGAACTGCATAGTATATTTATATGATGCAATATTATGTAATTGTAACGAATTATGTTTATTGGGAGTTTTTAGTAATGTGGGGAAATGCTTATGTTGTTACTCCTAAGAGAATATGCAAGTTTATGTATTACATTTTCTAAATGTAAAGCAAATCTCATACAGAGATGGAAGAACACCAAACTATTAACAGTAATCATATTTCAGTAGTAAGACAACAGATTTTCATTCTTGTCTTTGTGCTCTTCTGAATTATGTAAATTTTCTATGATGCCACTTAAAAAATATTTTGCTTTTAAAATCAGCAAAAGAAATATACTCACTGGAAGTGCTTTTAAGTCAAAAATTTTGTGGAAAGAGTTGGCAGTGGACAATTTCATTAATCTCATTATAAAGCAGGGANAGATGGCAGGAGGTGAGTAGATGGAGGATGGATATAATGAGAAATAGATTTTCTTCTCTTTGATGACCTCAGAATTGTGTAATGTTAAGAAGCTTTCCCATGATATCTAATCCTTCATATCATTCTGATTGTTCATGTTCATCAAGTATATGGTTAAATGAAGTAAACACAACCAACAAAAGCTGGGTGTGAAAAGGAATGGATGATTGTACTGGTTATGAAATTAGTGTGGTCGTCCCTTCTTCTGAGTTTTTAATATTTCTCTTCAAACTTTTAGCAGTTGAAACATTTAGTAGTTAATTTACTCAATTGAAGATAGGATAATGATTTCCAAAGTTGCTGTGTTGGTTAACATCTTAGTAGATACCTTTTTCAAAAGTGAAACTGTTAGTTGAGGCCCACAGGCCATCCACCTGACATTGTCTTTTATTTCAAGACTGTGTCAGAAAGCTTTCAGGGTACTTGGTGGAGAAAAGCTTATAAATTCTCAGTAAGTTAGGTAAATTGGAACATTTACTAAAATATTCCTTTTCCTAATGCTTTCTGGTAGTACTCTGAGAGCTATAATGATGTGTTTATGAATTTCTTATTTTCTGGAATGGACTACTAGTGTCTGTTAGTATCTCTTTCATTGCATGTCAACATTTCCAAATCATGTTAAAACAGTTGCTGCATGTTCACAGGGGTGATCCACAGGTTTAAATGGATGGTTAGAGGAAACACAGGGAGCATTATGGCTTGATAGTGCTTCTGGACTGACTGGTTATTACTTCACTATCTTGTGGTGTTGTGTATTTAATTAAAGCTAATTTGATGTTGAAAGAGTAACTTAGAAGAACTATTAGAAATAATTTGTTTTAAACTAATGTTTTTGAAAATTGTGATCCTATTGCCTTTCCTCTGGTACACAAGACCAGAGGGTCAAGTAATATTTATAGCTTGCCCTCCCACATAGAGTTCAGAAATGCAGTAAGTACGGGGTGCTGGTACATGGCAGCTTAATATTTATTTGGATATTGCTATTTTTAAGTCTTTAATCTGTCTTTCTTAAATATTTGAGAATTCATTTTCTGTTCTTAAGAAAAATGCATTGCTGAGCAATTTTGCAAGGCCCAGTGTCAGTGTGTGTGTTTTACCAAAGTCTATAGTTTATTTCTGATTTTGGACTTCAGAGATATGCCTACAAATATAAGGGATAATTGATACTCTAAAAATATTCCGCTCTATATTCTATCAATACAAGTATATGTTATTTTTATTATTTATACCCAATTTGTACTATTTTCTATGGAGAAGATTGTTATTTTTNTGTCCAAGAAGACCAAGCTGGCTGTAGAGGAGAGAGTGAAGCAGGGAGGCTGTGACATGAGGGCTAGGCCAAGAGAAATGTTGGAGCCATGCTAGAGCATGGCTAGGATTTGAGTCTTTATCCTAAGAGCAATGGGAAGCCATTGAAAGATTTCGAATAGGGTCTGACATGATCTGATTTTTGTTTAGAGGAGATATTAGATACTCCGTAAGCATTTATGGATGCTTATTACTAACCGTGCTATCAAGTCAAAGAGAAAAACTACCCCTGGGAGGGAAAAACATGAATTTTTACCTAAAAGCAGTAACAGAATAGAAAATAAAATTTTATGAATTTTTAACTTAAAAACTGCTAAACTAAACTGTTTATAGCAAATCTGGAATCATGGAACTGAAGGAGTCCCACCTTAGGGGGAGGCTGAGTAGTAAGCTGGTGGCTGATTCATTTCTGCCCTGCTCAGTGAGCAAAACTGTTCCTACCTTCCCCCTTCCTGCCTCCCACTCCTGCTGAAGCTCTGCGGATAAAGGAATCAAGTTACTCTCCAGCTCTCACTGGAGCTTCACAGAATGTGAGAGCTTTGATTGCAGCCACCTCCTTGGTTCCATTTCTGTCTTGAGGATGTCCAGTGTCACTGCCACACCATTCCTCTTTCTGCTTCCAAGGGATGCAGTCATGTCTTGCTGGTCTTCACACTGCTGGTCTCTACCACAGCACGGAGTAGTCACCAATGGAAAGCCGTGTTTGTTAAATTAGCACTGATAATAACATTAACAGGCAGGAGACTAGCTGGACTGGTCTCCGAGGTTTACTATAGAGAATAGTGGAAAGTAAAGTTGTGTAGCATTTTTTTTTTTTAAAGATGACTGGTAAGGGGATCTTAACCCTTGGCTTGGTGTTGTCAGCACCACGCTCAGCCAGTGAGTGAACCGGCCATCCCTATATAGGATCTGAACCCGTGGCCTTGGTGTTATCAGCACCGCACTCTCCCAAGTGAGCCACAGACCGGCCAAAAGTTGTGTAGCATTAATGAAAATTGTGGCTTTCTGGAATGTTTTTGCCAAGAGATTGGCTTTTTTTTTAAAGCAGAAATTTCAGAAAGTGAGAGATTTCTGAGTAATACATCAATCACAACAAAGGATCTGTCATTTTCTGGCAAGTTGAATAGGCCATGGGAAATTTTTTTTGCCTTACCTACACTCACTCTTTTATGAATTATGAAGTATTATTTTTTCTTGAAGCCATCAAGAATGGCAGGGAGGAGGTGTGCTTAGTCCGTATATTCATTCTTCCTCTGAGTGTCTCTAGGGTTTTCTGTCTCTGCCTCCTTGTCTCTGTCTCTCTCTGTTTCTTTCTGCCTTTCTCACTTTCTTGCTTTCTTTTCTCCTTGGTATGAACCAGTACTAGCATCGGTAACAGGATTTTCATGGGGATGGTTTGTGACAGAGTGGGGCAGTCCAGGAGTGGCTGGTGGGGGTGATGGAGGCAGGAGGCCAGGCAATGGAGAGGTCAGCGTGAGAGTGTTGGGTACACTGAGGCACAAAAGAAAGAGGCAGGGTTCAGTGAGGTGGCTGAAGGGTGGGGGTGTTGTCAGAGGCAGAGGAGGTATGGGCAGGCAGGCCAGCTTCAGCATAAGAAGCAGTCTGCCCGGCCAGCTAACGCGGGTAGGCAGCCAAAAGCAGCTGGCATAAAGTAGGGCAACAGGAGGCAGGACGCTGGTCTCAGCTCTGGTGCCTGAGACCAGGAACCCAGGTGAAGACTGAGAGGACCAGGGACAAGTATTAGGAATCCCACCCCAGGGGCAAAGGGTACCAGGAGTTCAGGCCAGAACTCAGGCTGAGAGCAATAATAAGAACCCCCACAGCAGCAGATGCTTGTAGAGCTCCGAGTTTGTTCCAGGCACACTAGAGCATTTTCTTATCAAGGCTTCGAATCTGCACAATAATCTTGGTATAATCCTCATTTTATAAATGAGGAAATGGAGGCACAGAAAGGCAAAGGAGCTGGGGA